>NC_140996.1:223652557-223655057 GCF_052327205.1 Somniosus microcephalus | reverse complement strand
GTCAGAGTGTGAAAGGCTTAGAGGGTGCAGAATTCTTAAAGTGCATCCAGGAGAGCTTTTTGAGCCAGCATGTAGAAAGTCCTACAAGAGAGGGGGCGGTACTGGACCTAATTCTATGGAATGTGGCCAGGCAAGTGGTAGAAGTGTTAGTAGGTGAGCACTTTGGTGACAGTGACCATAATTCGGTGAGATTTAAGGTAGTCATGGAAAAGGACAGAGATGGACCGGAAATAAAGGTTCTAAATTGGGGGAAGGCCGATTTTAATATGATAAGGCAGGATCTGGCCAAAGTGGACTGGGATCAGCTACTTGTACATTAAGGGCAAGAGGATAACCAGGGAAAGAGTAGGGCCCATTAGGGACTAAAGTGGCAATCTGTGTGTGGAGCCAGAAGGTGTAGGTGGGGTTTTAAATGAATTTTTTGCATCTGTGTTCACTATGGAGAAGGACGATGTAGACATAGAAATCGGGCAGGGGGACTGTGATACACTTGAACATATTAGCATCGAGAGGGAGGAGGTACTAGCAGTTTTAGCAAGCTTAAAAGTGGATAAATCCCCAGGCCCAGATGAGATGTATCCCAGGCTGCTGTGTGAGGCAAAGGAGCAGATTGCAGGGGCTCTGACACAAATTTTCAGAACCTCTCTGGCCACAGGGGATGTGCCAGGGGACTGGAGAACAGCTAACGTAGTACCATTATTCAAGAAGGGTAGTAGGGATAAACCAGGGAATTACAGGCCAGTGAGCCTAACATCAGTGGTAGGGAAATTATTGGAAAAAATTCTGAGGGACAGAATTAGTCTCCACTTGGAGAGGCAAGGATTAATTAGGGATAGCCAGCATGGCTTTGTCAGGGGGAGATCATGTCTGACCAATTTGATTGAATTTTTTGAGGGGGTGACTAGGTGTGTGGATGAGGGTAGTGCAGTGGATGTGGTATACATGGATTTCAGTAAGGCTTTTGATAAAGTCCCGCATAAGAGGCTGGTCAGGAAGGTAAGAGCCCATGGGATCCAGGGTGCCTTGGCACATTGGATCCAAAACTGGCTTAGTGGCAGAAGGCAGAGGGTGATGGTGGAAGGTTGTTTTTGTGACAGGAAGCCTGTGTCAGTGGGGTACCTCAGGGATCGGTGCTGGGTCCCTTGCTGTTTGTGGTCTACATTAATGATTTGGATGTGAATATAAAAGGTATGATCAGTAAGTTCGCAGATGACATGAAAATTGGTGGGGTGGTAAATAGCGAGGAGGGTAGCCTCAGTCTGCAGGACGATATAGATGGGTTGGTCAGATGGGCAGAACAGTGGCAAATGGAATTTAACCCTGAAAAGTGTGAGGTGTTGCATTTTGGAGGGACTAACAAGGCAAGGGAATACACAATGAATGGTAGGACCCTAGGAAAGACAGAGGATCAGAGGGATCTTGGTGTGCATGTACATAGATCCCTGAAGGCAGCAGAACAGGTGGATAAGGTGGTTAAAAAGGCATATGGGATACTTGCCTTCATTAGCCGAGGCATAGAATATAAGAGCAGGGAGGTTATGATGGAGCTGTACAAAACGCTGGTTAGGCCACAGCTGGAGTACTGTGTGCAGTTCTGGTCGCCACACTATAGGAAGGATGTGATTACTTTGGAGAGGGTGCAGAGGAGATTTACCAGGATGTTACCTGGGCTGGAGCGCTTCAGCAATGAAGAGAGACTGGACAGGCTGGGGTTGTTTTCCTTGGAGCAGAGAAGGCTGAGGGGGGACCTGATTGAGGTGTACAAAATTATGAGGGGCATAGATAGGGTAGATAGAAAGGAACTTTTCCCCTTAGTAGAGGGGTCAATAACAAGGGGGCATAGATTCAAGGTAAGGGGCAGGAGGTTTAGAGGGGATTTGAGGAAGAACTTTTTCACCCAGAGGGTGGTTGGAATCTGGAACTCACTGCCTGAAAGGGTGGTAGAGGCAGGAACCCTCACAACATTCAAGAAGCATTTAGATGAGCACTTGAAACGCCATAGCATACAAGGCTACGGATCAAGTGCTGGAAAATGGGATTCGAATAGACAGAGCTTGATGGCCGGCGTGGACGTGATGGGCCGAAGGGCCTCTTTCTGTGCTGTATAACTCTGTGACTCTATGACTCTATGGGGGAGAAATTTGGTTGGTTGCGCCACCCATTAGCGCCTAAAGAGGCCGAGAACTGGGGCGGTAACCAACTAGCGCCCGGGCGCAGCGAACCCTGCGCCTCTTCCCATATTGAGCGGACATTTAGCGCCGGCGCTAAATCTTAGCGCCCGCTCACGGGCGCAGGCAGATCTTGACGTCATTTCAGTGTGCAACGCCTTTTGGGTGCCCCGGACCGGAAATTCAGTGGCGCCCCCCTCTGTTCCGCCTGGCGCTAATAAGGACAGCTTACCTGGAACGTTCCCCAGTCACTCTCGGGCTGGGGGGGCGTTCTTTAAAGGGGACTACTGTGGTATAAAAGCGGCAGCCATTTTTGGAGCACAACTTCTTTG
>NC_140996.1:223642557-223647557 GCF_052327205.1 Somniosus microcephalus | reverse complement strand
ACAATCCATTGGCCTTCTTAATCACTTGCTGCACCTGCATACTAACCTTTTGAGTTTCGTGCACCAGGACCTCCAGATCCCTTTGTACTTCAGTGCTTTCCAGTTTCTTGCCATTAAGATAATAACTTGCTCTACGATTTTTCCTGCCAAAGTGCATAACGTCACACTTTCCACTATTGTATTCCATCTGCCAAATCTCTGCCCACTTACTTAGCCTGTCTATGTCCCCTTGCAGGTTTTTTATGTCCTCCTCACTCACTACTTTCCCTCCCATCTTAGTATCATCTGCAAACTTTGATATGTTACACTCGGTCCCCTCCTCCAAATCGTTAATATAGATTGTAAAGAGTTGGGGACCCAGCACTGACCCCTGCGGAACACCACTAGTTACTGATTGCCAGTCTGAGAATGAACCATTTATCCCAACTCTCTGCCTTCTGTTAGATAGCCAATCCTCTATCCATGCCAGAATACTACCCCCAATCCCGTGATTTTTTATCTTAAGCAATAATCTTTTGTGTGGCACCTTGTCAAATGCCTTTTGGACGTCTAAATACACTACGTCCACTGGTTCCCCTTTATCCACCCTATATGTTACTTCCTCAAAGAACTCCAGCAAATTTGTCAAACATGACTTCCTCTTCATAAAACCATGCTGACTTTGTCCTATTAAATTATGATTATCCAAATGTCCTGTTACTGTCTCCTTAATAATGGACTCCAAAATTTTACCTACCACAGATGTTAGGCTAACCGGTCTATAGTTTCCAGCCTTCTGTCTACTGCCCTTTTTAAATAAGGGTGTTACATTAGCAGTTTTCCAGTCTGCCGGGGCCTTTGCTGAGTCCAGGGAGTTTTGGAAAATTATTACCAATGCATCCACAATCCCTACCGTCACTTCCCTCAAGACCCTAGGATGTAAGCCATCAGGTCCAGGTGATTTATCCGCCTTGAGTCCCATTATTTTACCGAGTACCACTTCCTTAGTGATTTTGATCGTGTTTAGCTCCTCCCCCCCTATAGCCCCCTGTTTGTCCAGTGTTGGGATATTCTTAGTGTCTTGTACTGTAAAGACTGATACAAAATATTCATTCAGTGTTTTTGCCATCTCCATATTTCCCACCATTAATTTTCCGGTCTCATCCTCTAAGGGAACAACATTTAATTTAGCCACCCTTTTTCTTTTTATATAACTATAAAAACTCTTACTATCTGTTTTTATATTTTTTGCTAATTTACTTTCATAATCTATCTTCCCTTTCTTAATCAATCTTTTTGTTATTTTTTGTTGTCTTTTAAAGTTTTCCCAATCCTCTATCCTCCCACTAGATTTGGCTACCTTATATGCCTTTGTTTTTAGTCGAATACTATCCTTAATTTCTTTACTTAGCCACGGATGGCTGTCTTTTCTTTTACACCCTTTTCTTCTCAGTGGAATATATATTTTTTGGAAGTTGTAAAATAACTCCTTAAATGTACACCACTGATCATGTATCGTCTTACCCTTTAATCTATTTTCCCAATCCACTCTACTCAATTCCGCTCTCATACCTTCATAGTCTCCTTTATTCAAGCTTAGCATGCTTGTTTGAGATCCAACCTTCTCACCCTCTAATTGAATATGGAATTCAATCATGTTATGGTCACTCATTCCAAGGGGATCCTTTACTAGGACATTTTTAATTAATCCTGTCTCGTTACACAGGACCAGATCTAAGGTTGCTTGCCCCCTGGTCGGTTCAGTTACATACTGCTCAAGAAACCCATCCCTAATACACTCAATGAACTCATCTTCAAGGCAGCCCTGCCCAATTTGATTTGTCCAATTAATATGATAGTTAAAATCCCCCATAATTATAGATGTTCCCTTATTACAAGCCTCAACTATTTCCTGATTGATACTCCGTCCAACCGAGTTGCAACTGTTCGGAGGCCTATAGACTACGCCCACTAGTGTTTTTTTCCCCTTATTATTCCTTATCTCCACCCAAACTGCTTCATTATCCTGATCTTTTGACCCAATATCATTTCTCTGTATTACAGTGATTCCTTCCTTTATTAACATAGCCACCCCACCTCCCCTTCCTTCCTGCCTGTCCTTCCTGATCGTTAAATAACCTGGTATGTTTAATTCCCAGGCATTGTCACCCTGCAGCCATGTTTCTGTAATGGCCACCAGATCATACCCATATGTAGTTATTTGTGCCATTAACTCGTCTATTTTGTTACGAATGCTACGTGCATTCAGATGGAGAACTTTCAAATATGTTTTGTGACACTTAGTTCCTGCTTTTGCCCTTTTTAGTACTTTACCTTTTACTCCATACCTTCTGCCCCTTCCTGACACGCTCTGGTTTTTAATTTCCCCACTGCTACCTAAGTCTATGACCTTCTCTGTTGCCATTTTTATTATTTGCTCTCCAGGAACCTCCCCCCCACTAGTTAGTTTAAAGCCCTCTCTACAGCCCTAGTTATATGATCTGCCAGGACTCTAGTCCCAGCACTGGCCAAGTGAAGCCCGTCCCAACGGAACAGCTCCCTCCTGCCCCAGTACTGGTGCCAGTGTCCCAGGAAGCAAAACCCATTTCTCCCACACCAGTCTTTGAGCCACGCATTTAACGCTCTAATTTTATTTGTCCTAGCCAAATTCGCTCGTGGCTCAGGAGATTATTACCCTTGAGTTTCTGTTTTTTAATTTGACCCCTAGCTGCTCATACTCCTTTAACAGAACCGGCTTCCTAGTCCTATCTACGTCGTTTGTACCAACATGGACCACGACAACTGGATCCACCCCCTCCCACTGCAAGTTTCTTTCCAGCCCAGAGGAGATGTCCTTAACCCTGGCACCGGGTAGGCAACACAGCCTATGGGACTCTCGCTCTCGGCTGCAGAGAACTCTATCTATCCCCCTAATAATACTATCCCCTACCACTACAACATTTCTATTTACTCCCCCCTCTTGAATGGCCCCCCGTTCCACGGTGCTGTGGCCAGGTTGCTCATCCTCCCTGCAGTCCCTGCTCCTGTCCCCACAGGGAGTAAGAACCTCGAACTTGTTGGACAAGAGCAAGGGCTGCGGCTCCTCCAAAACTACCTCCTGGATCCCCGTACCTGCCTCACTCATAGTCACAACGTCCTGTCCCTGACCATGGGCTACATCTGAATTAATTAACTCCATAGGTGTGACCACCTCCTGATACACAGAGTCCAGGTACTTCTCCCTCTCCCTGATGTGTCGCAGTGTCTGAAGCTCAGACTCCAGCTCATCAACATGGAGCTGGAGTTCCTGTAGCAGCAGACACTTGTCACAGATGTAATCAGCGTGAGCCTCAATGGGGTCCACCGGCTCCCACATCTCGCAACAGTAACACATCACCTGCTCCATTCTATGTAATTAATTAAATTTTTTATTGTTAGTTATGGACACCCTCTGCCCGATTATAGATGCTAGTATCCCCTTTAATTAATTGGATTTAAATTAAATCAATCCCTCTAATTACACCAGTTAAATGGTTTACCAACAGTCACTCTGTACCAGAAAGGCCTTATTAACTACAACCCAGTTAAAGATATATTCTAGGGCGCTTATTTACCAACTGTCCCCACTACACCACAGAGACCCTAGAAAATAAAAACCGCAGAATTTAAGCTTGTAATGAAAAGGAGAAAGAAAGAAATACTCACCAACCAATCACTTACCTGCTTCCTGGTGACGTCACACTTAGATTACTTTTTACCTCTCTCCTCTGCTGTTGAATTGATTCAGCCGCTTCTCCCTAACTGCCGCCGGTTTTAAACTCCTCATCTGCTCGCTCGCAGGTCCGCTCTGGTCGGGCCTCGGTCGCTGATTCAGCCGCATATACACATGCACACACACTCACACTCACACACACACGCATACACTCACACACTCATACACACACACACAAACATGCAGACGCACACACTCACACACACACCCACACACACACGCTCACACTCACTCTCACACACACACACACACTCACACACACACCCACACACAATCACACACACACCCACACTCACACACACTCACACACACTCACACTCACTCACACACATACACACACACATACACACACGCAAACATGCACACAAACACACACACACACAAACACACACACACAAACACACACACACCCACTCACACATATGCACACACCCACACACACATACACTCACACTCTCTCACACACACACACACACAAACACACACACATACGCACACACGCATACACACACATACACACACACATACACAACCACACACGCATACACATTCACACAAACACTCACACACACACACTTACACACACACTCACACACACACACTCACACACACCTACACACACACACTCACACACAAAAACTCACACAAAAGCACGGTGGCATAGTGGTTAGCACTGTTGCCTCACAGCGCCAGGGACCCGGGTTCGAATCCGGCCTCGGGCAACTGTCTGTGTGGAGTTTGCACATTCTCCCCGTGTTTGCGTGGGTTTCCTCCGGGTGCTCCGGTTTCCTCCCACAGTCCAAAGATGTGCGGGTTAGGTTGATTGGCTATGATAAATTGACCCTTAGTGTTAGGGGGATTAAATACGTGGGGTTACGGGGATAGGGTGGGATATGTGTTGGTGTAGGGGTTACGGGGATCGGGTGGGATATGTGTCGGTGCAGGCTCGATGGGCCGAAATGGCCTCTATCCGCACTGTGGGGTTTCTGTGATTCTGTGATTCTGTGACACACACACACGCCCACGCACACACTCACGCACACACACCCACAGACACACTCACACACACACATACACACACATATCTAAACACACACAAACACACACACATGCACACACACATACTCATACACACATACACACTCACACACACATACTCACTCACACACACACCCACACACACACACACTCATACTCACACTCATACTCACACACACACACTCACACTCACACACACATGCATTCACAC
>NC_140996.1:223622557-223625057 GCF_052327205.1 Somniosus microcephalus | reverse complement strand
TGTCTTCCTTCGTAAAGACTGACCCAAAGTATGCATTTAGTTGATCTGCCATTTCCTTATTTCCCATTATATATTCCCCCGTATCTGACTGCAATGGACCAACTTTGGTTTTCACCAGTCTTTTCCTTTTGTACACACATACATACGCACACACAAATACACATGCACACTCACACACACACCCACACACCCACAAACACTCAGACACACACTCTCACACACTCACTCACACACAGACACCCACACATACACATACACTCTCACACCCAAACACACCCACAAACACTCACACACACAGACTCACACACAATCTCTCACACACACACACCCTCACACACACACACACTCACTCACACAGACTCACACAATCTCACACACACACACACACTCACACTCGCACACACACATACACATCCACGCGCTCACACACACATTCACACACACACACTCACACACACTGACACGCACACACAGTCACACACACACACTCACACACTCACACACACACACACACACACACTCATACACTCACACACACAGACTCACACACACACACACACACTGACACACACACTCTCTCACATTCACACACACATACTCACACACACATACTCACAATCTCAAACACACACACACACACACTCACACACACTCACACTCACACACACTCACACATACATACACACACTCTCTCACATTCACACACACATACTCACACACACATACTCACAATCTCAAACACACACACACACACACTCACACACACTCACACTCACTCACACTCAGACACACTCACACACACCCACACTCACACAATCACACACACACTCACACTCACCCTCACACACATACTCACACATACTCACACTCACACACACACTCACACATACACTCACACACACACACTCACAAACTCACTCACACACTCACACACACACACACACTCACACACACACACTCACACACACTTACACATACACACACTCTCATACAGACTCACACACGCACACACACACACACACACTCACACACACACACACTCACACACACACACTCACACACACACACACTCACACACTCACACACACTGACACACACACACTCACACTCACACACACACACTCCCACTCACACACACACACTCCCACTCACAAACTCAAACACACACGCACTCACACACACACACTCACACACACACACATGCACACACACTCACACACATACACACACTCACATTCACACACTCAGACACTAACACACACACTTACACACACACACTCACATACACAAACTCACACACACACACACTCTCACACACACACTCACACACACACACTCACACACACTCACACTCACACACTCACACACACACTCACAAACACACATGCACACACACACACACACACACTCACACACACAGACTCACACTCACAAACACACACTCACAAACACATTCACACTCACACACGCAAACCCATGCACACATACACACACACATACACACACACATACACACACCCACTCACACACACACCCACACACAAACACACACACACATACTTACACACATACACTCATACACACATACATACGCACACACAAATACACATGCACACTCACACACACACCCACACACCCACAAACACTCAGACACACACTCTCACACACTCACTCACACACAGACACCCACACATACACATACACTCTCACACCCAAACACACCCACAAACACTCACACACACAGACTCACACACAATCTCTCACACACACACACCCTCACACACACACACACTCACTCACACAGACTCACACAATCTCACACACACACACACACTCACACTCGCACACACACATACACATCCACGCGCTCACACACACATTCACACACACACACTCACACACACTGACACGCACACGCAGTCACACACACACACTCACACACTCACACACACACACACACACACACTCATACACTCACACACACAGACTCACACACACACACACACACACTGACACACACACACTCTCTCACATTCACACACACATACTCACACACACATACTCACAATCTCAAACACACACACACACACACTCACACACACTCACACTCACACACACTCACACATACATACACACACTCTCTCACATTCACACACACATACTCACACACACATACTCACAATCTCAAACACACACACACACACACTCACACACACTCACACTCACTCACACTCAGACACACTCACACACACCCACACTCACACAATCACACACACACTCACACTCACCCTCACACACATACTCACACATACTCACACTCACACACACACTCACACATACACTCACACACACACACTCACAAACTCACTCACACACTCACACACTCACACACACACACAGTCACACGCACTCACACACACACTCACACACTCACACACACTCACACACACACACACACTCATACACTCACACACAGACTCATACACACACACACACAGAC
>NC_140996.1:223587557-223590057 GCF_052327205.1 Somniosus microcephalus | reverse complement strand
TAGCAAGGGGAGGAAAACTTTAGTGGGTGTGATATATAGGCCTCCAAATAGTAATATGGAGGTGAGGGAAGGCATAAAAAGGGAAATTAGAGAAGCGTGCGATAAGAGCACAGCTGTCATCATGGGTGACTTTAATTTACATATTGATTGGACTACCCAAATTAGTAAAAATTCTGAGGAGGAGGAATTCCTGGAATGTTTTCGGGACGGTTATCTGGACCAATATGTCGAGGAGCCGACTTGAGATCAGGCCATTTTAGACTGGGTATTGTGCAATGAGAAGGGACTTATCAGCAATCTTCTTGTACGAGGCCCCTTGGGTCAGAGCGATCATAATATGATCGAGCTCTCAGTCGAGATGGAGAGTGAGGAAATTGAATCAGAGACTAAGGTCCAGAACTTAAATAAAGGGAATTACGAGGGTATGAGACGGGAATTGGGTAAGATTGATTGGGTGGTGTTTCTGGGGGGATTGACAGTGGATAGACAATGGCAAGCATTCAAAGATAGAATGGAAGAATTCCAGAACATGTTTATACCGGTTTGGCATAAAAATAAACCTAAAAAGGTGACTCAACCGTGGATAACGAGGGAAATTAGGGACAGCATAAAATCAAAAAAAAGGGCATATCAACTGGCAAAAAAAAGCACCAGACCGGAAGATTGGGGGCAGTACAGGATACAGCAAAAGAGGACAAAGGGATTAATCAGGAAGGGGAAAATAGAATACGAAAGTAAACTTGCAGCAAACATAAAGACAGACTGCAAAAGCTTTTATCGGTATATCAGGAGGAAAAGACTGGTAAAATCCCAAGTCGGTCCCTTGCAGTCCGATTCGGGAGAATATATAATGGAGAATAAGGAAATGGCAGACCAATTAAACTCATACTTTGGTTCTGTATTCACAAAGGAGGACACAAATAACCTCCCAGGAATATCGACAAACATAGGGACTAATGAGAGGGAGGAGCTGACAGAAATTAGTATCTCTAGGGATATGGTGTTGGGTAAGTTGAGGGGACTGAAGGCCGACAAATCCCCGGGGCCTGATAAACTACATCCTAGGGTACTTAAGGAGGTGGCCCTGGAGATAGCAGATGCTCTAAGGATCATCTTCCGGAACTCCATTGACTCGGGAACAGTACCCGTGGATTGGAGGGTAGCTAATGTTACCCCAATATTTAAAAAGGGGGGTAGAGAGAAAGCAGGGAATTATAGACCAGTAAGCCTTACATCGGTTGTGGGCAAAATGCTAGAGTCCATTATTAAGGATAAAATAGCGGAGCACTTGACAAATGGGGAAAGGATCGGACAGAGTCAACATGGATTTACAAAGGGTAAATCGTGTTTGACTAATCTGCTGGAATTTTTTGAGGAAGTAACTGGTAAAATAGATGGGGGAGAGCCAGTGGATGTGGTGTACCTTGACTTCCAGAAAGCCTTCGATAAGGTTCCACACAAAAGATTATCATGCAAAATTAAGGCTCATGGGATTGGGGGCAAAGTATTAACGTGGATAGAGAACTGGCTGGCGGATAGAAAACAGAGAGTTGGAATAAACGGCTCGTTTTCGGAGTGGCAGGCAGTGACCAGCGGGGTGCCGCAAGGATCTGTCCTGGGACCCCAGCTGTTCACAATATATATAAATGATCTGGATCAGGGAATTGGATGCAATATTTCCAAATTCGCTGACGACACTAAACTAGGAGGAGGGGTGGGCTCTGATGAGGATGTCAGGAGGCTACAGTGCGATTTGGACAGGTTGGGGGAATGGGCGGATACGTGGCAGATGCACTATAATGTGGATAAATGCGAGGTTATCCACTTTGGGGGTAAAAACAGGAGGGTGGATTATTATCTAAATGGCAATAGATTGGGAGATGGGGAAGTGCAGAGGGACCTGGGTGTTCTTGTGCACCAGTCACTGAAGGAGAGCATGCAGGTGCAACAGGCGATTAAGAAGGCAAATGGTATGTTGGCCTTCATATCAAGGGGGTTCGAGTATAGGAATAGGGATACCTTACTACAGCTGTACAAGGTGCTGGTGAGACCGCATCTGGAGTATTGTGTACAGTTTTGGTCGCCCCATCTGCGGAAGGATGTTCTTGCCATGGAAAGAGTGCAGCGGCGATTCACCAGGCTGATACCTGGAATGGCGGGAATGACCTACGAGGAGAGATTGAATAGTTTGGGCTTGTACTCACTGGAGTTTAGAAGATTGAGAGGGGATCTCATCGAAACATATAAAATTATGGCAGGCCTGGACAGGCTGAATTCAGAGAGAATGTTTCCAATGGCAGGGGAGCACAGAACCAGGGGCCACAGTCTAAAAATAGCGGGCAAATCATTTAAAACAGAGATGAGGAAGAATTTCTTCACTCAAAGAGTGGTGAGCCTGTGGAATTCCCTGCCACAGAGGGCTGTGAAGGCTAATTCAATAAATATTTTCAAGAGAGAATTGGATATATTTCTGAAGGCTAAGGGGATTAAGGGTTACGGA
>NC_140996.1:223570057-223572557 GCF_052327205.1 Somniosus microcephalus | reverse complement strand
ACACACACACACAGACTCACACTCACACACTCACACACACACTAACACATACACTCATACTCACACACACACACTCACACACTCACACACACACACTCACACACTCACATACTCACACACACACACTCACACACTCACACACACTCACACACACACACACACTCATACACTCACACACAGACTCATACACACACACACACTCACACATACACATTCACACACACTCACACAATCTCACACACACACACTCACACTCACACACACACTAACACAAACACTCACACACACACACACACAAACTCACACACACAGTCACACACACACTCACACACACACACACTCACACACACACACACACACACACACACACACACACTGACACACACACACAGACACACACGCACACTCGCACTCACACACACACACACTCACACATACATACACACACTCTCACATTCACACACACATACTCACACACACACACTCGCACACACATACTTGTTAAGTATGTGTATTGTATTGAACAATTAACACAAAGACTTAAACGTATAACTCAAACAGGTCTTTACTGGTTGGAGGTAGGGACTGCACATAGGTCTTTACTTCATGCCCACAGGCGGGAACTGAGGGGGATCAGTACCCACAGTACTATTTATACCCCTATGGCTAGGAGTGGTACTGCGTATCACTACGCCCAACAAGTAGTGCAGTCCTGTCCATAGGTTCAAAGTAGCACACATATTACATACACAACATTCCTCCCTTCCTAGCTTTACAGTCATCTCCCCATTTAACATAACGTAATAACATATATACATATATAACTTCAGGTTTACATAACAGAATAACATAGATACATAGATAACTTCATGTCAAAAACAGATCACAGATTCAGTCTCTGCGGAAAACAGTTCACAGATTCAATCTCTGTGGTGTAGTCCTTCCATGGATTTAACAGTTTGAACTTCCGAACTGAATTGGCTCCGTTCGGAGGGACCACGTGTGTGATCTGGTAGAGGTGATAATGGTTCAGATGGGTCATCTTCTGTTTTTACTTTTCCTTTTCTGCTTCTTGGAGACTCTCTGGGCTCCATTGTCAGCTGCCACAGCTGCCAGCTGCATGCGCAGTTCCTCCTTCTCTTCCTCCTGTTTCCGTCGTAGAGCCAGCTTCTCCCGATGTTCCGTAGACTTTTGGTGCTCCTCCATGATTTCTGCACTTTGGGAGTCGAAGTTACAAGCTGGGCAGGACAGGACATCGTAATATTCGGTGTCGTCCTGAGCTAGACCAGTGAGAGGGTCGTCTATTTCCTCCATACCTAGCTGGACGTTAGCCAGCTCTTGTTCCAAATCCAGACATCTTTCCTGAAGAGACTTCTTCATGTGTACCTCTGCATCCAGCTTTTTCTGGGCTTTCAGCAAGTCGTTTACTAGTGACCTCATTTGTGATTTTAATACTTCAACTTCCTTTGGAGATTGATTGATCGGACTATGCAATCCCTCTACCGGAGCAGCTGTTTCAGCGGTCTGTTGTTCTACGTTGACGTGAGTCAGCGTACTTTTGGCATCCAAGGGCTGCTCTGTTGCAGTCATCTCAGTCTGTGTTGCCACCTCAGCTCTTCCAATAACCTTTGAGAGCTCCGAACCCCTTTCGTTTGAATATTGAAGTTCATGTTCAAGTTTTTCCCATTTCAGAGTCCTGTCCTTCAGCATATGCAGGAGTTGGCTGACCGTTAACTCCTCTGACATCAGACGTTTTGTGTGCTCCTGCTCCATTTTCTCCATCAGCTGCTTCTGTTGTCTTTCCAGATTCTCCAACTCTATATCAAAGAACTCTTTCGTTGCATTCAACTCTTGCTCAAAACGGCGAAGCATTTGTTCTAATTGCTGTTGTAGTTTGAAATGGAGTTGAGTTCGAGCCCGGTGTCCCTCAGAAATGGGCACATCAGTAGACTTGCCAGACTCAGAATCCACAGTTAAACTATGTTGTTGTTGCTCAGTGGAATTCTGTGCTGAAACTTTGTCTTTTGCACCTGAGTTGGGCTTACCATCATCCGTTCCAGAGTCTGGGCCGACTATCTTCACCGAGTTCTCACTCGTTATTGTTTGTAGGAAATGCCAGTCCATATTCATTTTCCTAATCCACTCCCGTCCTAGTAGTGGAGGACCTCCTTCAGATATCACATATAAGTCCATTATTTGACTGTCTTCGCCCTTGTGGGCCACTGCAACCTCTATTTTCCCGATGGGGTACACTCTTTGCCCCGTGTATGTTTTCAATATAATCCCCGTATCCTATAGGGGAATATGTTGGAATAACTTTCCGTAATCTTTCTTATTTATGACCGTCAATGCCGATCCAGTGTCCAATTCCAGTTTTACTTGGACTCCTTCTATCTGAAGAGTGACCCAAATTGTCTGGAGGTCTGCACCCTTACCAGCGTTGAGTACTCTTAAGCTAGCCAGTTCATTACAGCTTAAGCTAGCCAGTTCATTACTGCTA
>NC_140996.1:223537557-223562557 GCF_052327205.1 Somniosus microcephalus | reverse complement strand
TGGCTGAGTGGCAGGAGGCAGAGGGTGATGGTCGAAGGATGCTTTTGTGACTGGAAGCCTGTGTCCAGTGGGGTACCTCAGGGATCGGTGCTGGGTCCCTTGTTGTTTGTGATCTACATAAATGATTTGGATGAGAATGTAAAAGGTATGATCAGTAAGTTCGCAGATGACACGAAAATTGGTGGGGTGGTAAATTGCGAGGAGGAAAGCCTCAGGCTACAGGACGATATAAACGGGTTGGTCAGATGGGCGGAAAAGTGGCAAATGGAATTTAACCCTGAAAAGTGCGAGGTGATGCATTTTGGACGGACAAATAAGGCAAGGGAATACACAATGAGTGGTAGGACCCTAGGAAGTGCAGAGGGTCAGAGGGACCTTGGTGTACATGTACATAGATCTCTGAAGGCAGCGGAACAGGTAGATAAGGTGGTTAAAAAGGCATATGGGATACTTGCCTTCATTTGCCGAGGCATAGAATATAAGAGCAGGGAGGTTATGATGGAGCTGTACAAAACGCTGGTGAGGCCACAGCTGGAGTACTGTGTGCAGTTCTGGTCACCTCACTATAGGAAGGATGTGATTGCTTTGGAGAGGGTGCAGAGAAGATTCACCAGGATGTTACCTGGGATGGAGCGCCTCAGCTATGAAGAGAGACTGGACAGGCTGGGGTTGTTTTCCTTGGAGCAAAGAAGGCTGAGGGGGGACCTGATTGAGGTGTACAAAATGATGAGGGGCATAGATAGGGTAGATAAAGAGGAACTTTTCCCCTTAGTAGGGGGGTCAATAACAAGGGGGCATAGATTCAGGGTAAGGGGCAGGAGATTTAGAGGGGATTTGAGGAGGAACTTTTTTACCCAGAGGATGGTTGGAATCTGGAACTCACTGCCTGAAAGGGTGGTAGAGGCAGGAACCCTCACAACATTCAAGAAGCATTTGGATGAGCACTTGAAATGCCATTGCATACAAGGCTATGGACCAAATGCTGGAAAATGGGATTAGACAGGACAGGGGTGGATGGGCGGCGCAGACACGATGGGCCAAAGGGCCTCTTTCTGTGCTGTAAAACTCTATGACTCTATGACTATGAACATGCACACTTACACATACACACCCTCACACAGACACACACGCACACCCACACACACTCACGCACACACACTCACACACACACACACACTCACACACACTGACACACACACACACTCACACTGACACACACACACACACCTACACACACTCACACACATACACACACTCACACTCACACTCTCACACACTAACACACACACTTACACACACACAAACTCACACACACACTCACACACACACACAGACTCACACACGCACACACACACACACTCACACTCACAAACTCACACACACACACACACACACGCACACACACACACACACACACACACACTCACACACACACACTCACTCACAAACACACACTCACACACACAAACACACACTCACACACACACACTCACCCTCACGCACACACTCACACAAACACACACACACACATTCACACTCACACAGATACACACATATACGCACACACACACCCACACACACTCACACCCACACTCACACAGATACACACATATACGCACACACACACCCACACACACTCACACTCACACACACACACCCACGCACACATACACACACACATACACAATCACCCACACACACATACACACACACACTCACACTCACACACACACACTCACACTCACACACACACATTCACACACACACTCACACTCACACACATACATACACACACACACTCACACACACCCCCACACACAAACACACCCACACATACTTACACACGTACACTCATACACACACAAATACACATACACACTCACACCCACACACACTCACACACACATACATACTCAATTCACAATTCACAATTCAAATCGCTTTATTGGCATGATAAGGTACATCTTATGTTGCCAAAGCATCAAAATACATTTATGGTTGAACACATAAACGCGGTTCTGTTCATACAGTTTATAAATATACATTCGCCTTGTTTGTATATATTCTTGTCTTAGTTTACTGGTTGTCCCTCTGTTCATGGCAAGCTGTAACATAGTGTGCCGCCAGTGTTACACAGCTTCTCTCCTCCCCCAGTAGGAAAGGGAGTTTTTGGTTGTCATTCAGATTTCTGAATTCAGGGCATATTTGGGAGAATTTTTGGTAGAAATTCTCCCTGATGTCCTGATATTTTCCACAGGCTGTGAGGAAGTGCATCTCTGTCTCAACTACTCCCAGACTGCAGTGAGAGCATATCCTGTCTTCTCTTGGCAGCCTGGTTTGCCTGTGTCTGCCTTTTTCGATCGCTAGGCTATGTTCGCTAAGTCTGTACCTTGTCAAGGTTCTTCTCAGTTTGTTATTCTTTACCATGGTCAGGTAATCAGCTGTGGGGTCTGGTCCGATTTCCCCATTCTCCACCACGCTGCCTAGTATGCAGAGGCGCGTGGTGTTGAAAACGCACTTGTCCTCGTTGTAGGTGAGGTTGAGTTTTTGTGCGGTTTCCAGGAACCTCTCGAGGTTCAAGTCGTGATCCTGCTGATTGTGGCCGCAGATGGTGACGTTGTCGAGGTAGGGGAAGGTTGCCTGCAAGTGGTGGTCATCGACCATGCGGTCCATCTCCCTCTGAAAAACCGAGACCCCATTCGTCACCCCAAAGGGGACTCTGAGGAATTGGTAGAGGCGTCCGTTCGCCTTGAAGGCGGTGTACGGGCGGTCCTCTGGTCTGATAGGGAGCTGGTGATACGCTGACTTGAGGTCGATGGTGGAGAACACCCGGTATTGGGCGATTTGGTTCACCATTTCTGATATGCGGGGTAGCGGGTAGGCATCTAGTTGGGTGTACCTGTTGATCGTTTGACTATAGTCGATCACCATCCGTTTCTTCTCACTACCCCTTACCACTACCACTTGGGCGCGCCACGGGCTGTTGCTGCGTTCAATAATGCGCTCTTTCAGGAGCCTGTCTACCTCGGTCACGATAAACCGCCTGTCCTCCCAGCTGTACCTCCTGCTTTTGGTCGCTATTGGCCGGCAGTTAGGGGTAAGGTTCGCGAATAGCGAAGGCGGCTTTACCTTCAGGGTAGCCAGACCGCACACTGTGAGGGGCGGCTGGGACCCACCGTACTTGAGCGTGATGCTTTGGTGGTTGCACTGGAAATCCAGGCCCAAGATCACGCTCGCACATAGGTTCTTCATGATTAATACTTTAAAATTATCGTATACAGTTCCGTTAACGCCCAATTGTACCGTGCAGTAACCCAGAATACACACCCACGCACACATACACACGCACATACACAATCACACACACACACACTCACACGCACACAGACACACACACCCACACAAACACACACAAACACACATACTCACACACACACTCACACAGACACACTCACACTCACACACACACCCACACACCCGCAAACACTCAGACACACACTCACACACACTCACTCACACACAGACACCCACACATTCACATACACTCTCACACCCACACACACCCACAAACACTCACACACACTCACACACAGACTCACACACACACTCTCAAACTCACACACTCACACACACACTAACACACACACTCACACTCACACACACACACTCACACACACAGACTCACACACACACATACACATACACGCGTTAACACACACACTCACACACACACACACTCACACACACACACACACTCACACACACACTCACACACTCACACACACTCACACACTCATACACACAGACTCACACACACTCACACAATCTCACACACACACACACTCACTCACACACACACTAACACACACACTCACACTCACACTCACACACACATGCACAAACTCACACACACAGTCACACACACACACTCACACTCACACACTCACACACACACACTAACACGCACACTTACACACACTCTCACACACACACACAATCACACATGCACACACACACACACACACACACATACACACACACACACTCACACACACACTCACACACACACACTCACACACACACCCACACACACACACACACTCACACACACACTCACACTCACACACACACTAACACACACACTTACACATACACACCCTCACACAGACTCACACACGCACACCCACACACACTCACGCACACACACTCACACACACACACACTCACACACTCACACACTAACACACACACACTCACACACCCACACAAACTCACACACTCACACACACTGACACACACACACACTCACACTGACACACACACACACACCCACACACACTCACACACATACACACACTCACACTCACACTCTCACACACTAACACACACACTTACATACACACAAACTCACACACACACACACACTCACACACACACACACACTCACACACGCACACACACTCACACACACTCACACTCACACACTCACACTCACAAACACACACTCACACACACACTCACAAACACACACTCACACACACACACTCAAACTCACACACACACACACACTCACACACACTCACCCTCACGCACACACTCACACAAACACACACACAACCACACACACATACGCACAAACACATACACACACACACACACTCTCACACACACACACACACATTCACACTCACACACATGCACACATATACGCACACACACACCCACACACACTCACACTCACACCCACACTCACACATACACACACATACGCACACACACACCCACACACACTCACACTCACACACACACCCACGCACACATGCACACACACACACACACATACACTCACACACATACACACACATACACAATCACCCACACACACATACACACACACACTCACACTCACACACACACACACTCACACACACACATTCACACACACACTCACACTCACACACATACATACACACACCCACACACAAACACACCCACACATACTTACACACGTACACTCATACACACACAAATACACATACACACTCACACCCACACACACTCACACACACATACATACTCACACACACACACACTCACACGCACACAGACACACACACCCACACAAACACACACACACACATACTCACACACACACTCACACAGACACACTCACACTCACACACACACCCACACACCCGCAAACACTCAGACACACACTCACACACACTCACTCACACACAGACACCCACACATTCACATACACTCTCACACCCACACACACCCACAATCTCTCACACACACACACACACTCAAACTCACACACTCACACACACACTAACACACACACTTACACTCACACACACACACTCACACACACAGACTCACACACACTCACACAATCTCACACACACACACACTCACACTCACACACACACATACACGCGTTAACACACACACTCACACACACAATTCACAATTCACAATTCACAATTCAAATCGCTTTATTGGCATGATAAGTTACATCTTATGTTGCCAAAGCATCAAAATACATTTATGGTTTAGCACATAAACGCAGTTCTATTCATACAGTGTATAAACAGGTATATCCCTGAGTGTATAAATATACATTCGCATTGTTTATATATATTCTTTTCTTAGTTTACTGGTTGTCCCTCTGTTCATGGCAAGCTGTAACATAGTGTGCCGCCAGTGTTACACAGCTTCTCTCCTCTCCCAGTAGGAATGGGAGTTTTTGGTTGTCATTCAGATTTCTGAAATCAGGGCATATTTGTGTGAATTTTTGGTAGAAATTCTCCCTGATGCCCTGATATTTTCCGCAGGCTGTGAGGAAGTGCATCTCTGTCTCCACTACTCCCTGACTGCAGTGAGAGCATATCCTGTCTTCTCTTGGTAGCCTGGTCTGCCTGTGTCTGCCTTTTTCGATCGCTAGGCTATGTTCGCTAAGTCTGTACCTTGTCAAGGTTCTTCTCAGTTTGTTATCCTTTACCATGGTCAGGTAATCAGCTATGTTGTATTGTCTGTTTAGGGCCAAGTAGCAATTGAGTTTACTTTGGGTTTTTGTTGTTTCTGCCCAATATGTCAGATATTTTTCCTTTTGCTTAGCGACGATTGTGTTGGGTCGAATTCTTTGTGTTACCCTGTCACTGTCCTGGGGCTGGTTATTGTTAGTATTGTTAGTAGTTACACACACACACACTCACACACACACACACTCACACACACACTCACACACTCACACACACACTCATACACACAGACTCACACACACTCACACAATCTCACACACACACACACTCACTCACACACACACTAACACACACACTCACACTCACACACACACAAACTCACACACACAGTCACACACTCACACTCACACACTCACACACACACTAACACGCACACTTACACACACACTCACACACACACACAATCACACATGCACACACACTCACACACTCACACACTCACACACACACTCACACACACACACTCAAACACACTCAGACACACACTCACACACACAGACCGACACACACTCACACACTCACACACACACTCACACACACACACTCAAACACACTCAGACACACACTCACACACACAGACCGACACACACTCACACACTCACACACACACTGACACACACACTCACACTCACACACACACACTCACACTCACACACACACATTCACACACACACTCACACTCACACACATACATACACACACACACTCACACACACCCCCACACACAAACACACCCACACATACTTACACACGTACACTCATACACACACAAATACACATACACACTCACACCCACACACACTCACACACACATACATACTCAATTCACAATTCACAATTCAAATCGCTTTATTGGCATGATAAGGTACATCTTATGTTGCCAAAGCATCAAAATACATTTATGGTTGAACACATAAACGCGGTTCTGTTCATACAGTTTATAAATATACATTCGCCTTGTTTGTATATATTCTTGTCTTAGTTTACTGGTTGTCCCTCTGTTCATGGCAAGCTGTAACATAGTGTGCCGCCAGTGTTACACAGCTTCTCTCCTCCCCCAGTAGGAAAGGGAGTTTTTGGTTGTCATTCAGATTTCTGAATTCAGGGCATATTTGGGAGAATTTTTGGTAGAAATTCTCCCTGATGTCCTGATATTTTCCACAGGCTGTGAGGAAGTGCATCTCTGTCTCAACTACTCCCAGACTGCAGTGAGAGCATATCCTGTCTTCTCTTGGCAGCCTGGTTTGCCTGTGTCTGCCTTTTTCGATCGCTAGGCTATGTTCGCTAAGTCTGTACCTTGTCAAGGTTCTTCTCAGTTTGTTATTCTTTACCATGGTCAGGTAATCAGCTGTGGGGTCTGGTCCGATTTCCCCATTCTCCACCACGCTGCCTAGTATGCAGAGGCGCGTGGTGTTGAAAACGCACTTGTCCTCGTTGTAGGTGAGGTTGAGTTTTTGTGCGGTTTCCAGGAACCTCTCGAGGTTCAAGTCGTGATCCTGCTGATTGTGGCCGCAGATGGTGACGTTGTCGAGGTAGGGGAAGGTTGCCTGCAAGTGGTGGTCATCGACCATGCGGTCCATCTCCCTCTGAAAAACCGAGACCCCATTCGTCACCCCAAAGGGGACTCTGAGGAATTGGTAGAGGCGTCCGTTCGCCTTGAAGGCGGTGTACGGGCGGTCCTCTGGTCTGATAGGGAGCTGGTGATACGCTGACTTGAGGT
This sequence comes from Somniosus microcephalus, assembly GCF_052327205.1. Taxonomy (NCBI): domain Eukaryota; kingdom Metazoa; phylum Chordata; class Chondrichthyes; order Squaliformes; family Somniosidae; genus Somniosus; species Somniosus microcephalus. The sequence continues at coordinate 223,554,790 of NC_140996.1, read as the reverse complement.
CGATGGTGGAGAACACCCGGTATTGGGCGATTTGGTTCACCATTTCTGATATGCGGGGTAGCGGGTAGGCATCTAGTTGGGTGTACCTGTTGATCGTTTGACTATAGTCGATCACCATCCGTTTCTTCTCACTACCCCTTACCACTACCACTTGGGCGCGCCACGGGCTGTTGCTGCGTTCAATAATGCGCTCTTTCAGGAGCCTGTCTACCTCGGTCACGATAAACCGCCTGTCCTCCCAGCTGTACCTCCTGCTTTTGGTCGCTATTGGCCGGCAGTTAGGGGTAAGGTTCGCGAATAGCGAAGGCGGCTTTACCTTCAGGGTAGCCAGACCGCACACTGTGAGGGGCGGCTGGGACCCACCGTACTTGAGCGTGATGCTTTGGTGGTTGCACTGGAAATCCAGGCCCAAGATCACGCTCGCACATAGGTTCTTCATGATTAATACTTTAAAATTATCGTATACAGTTCCGTTAACGCCCAATTGTACCGTGCAGTAACCCAGAATACACACCCACGCACACATACACACGCACATACACAATCACACACACACACACTCACACGCACACAGACACACACACCCACACAAACACACACAAACACACATACTCACACACACACTCACACAGACACACTCACACTCACACACACACCCACACACCCGCAAACACTCAGACACACACTCACACACACTCACTCACACACAGACACCCACACATTCACATACACTCTCACACCCACACACACCCACAAACACTCACACACACTCACACACAGACTCACACACACACTCTCAAACTCACACACTCACACACACACTAACACACACACTCACACTCACACACACACACTCACACACACAGACTCACACACACACATACACATACACGCGTTAACACACACACTCACACACACACACACTCACACACACACACACACTCACACACACACTCACACACTCACACACACTCACACACTCATACACACAGACTCACACACACTCACACAATCTCACACACACACACACTCACTCACACACACACTAACACACACACTCACACTCACACTCACACACACATGCACAAACTCACACACACAGTCACACACACACACTCACACTCACACACTCACACACACACACTAACACGCACACTTACACACACACTCACACACACACACAATCACACATGCACACACACTCACACACACACACACACACATACACACACACACACTCACACACACACTCACACACACACACTCACACACACACACCCACACACACACACACACACTCACACACACACTCACACACACACTAACACACACACTTACACACACACACCCTCACACAGACTCACACACGCACACCCACACACACTCACGCACACACACTCACACACACACACACTCACACACTCACACACTAACACACACACACTCACACACCCACACAAACTCACACACTCACACACACTGACACACACACACACTCACACTGACACACACACACACACCCACACACACTCACACACATACACACACTCACACACTAACACACACACTTACATACACACAAACTCACACACACACACACACTCACACACACACACACACTCACACACGCACACACACTCACACACACTCACACTCACACACTCACACTCACAAACACACACTCACACACACACTCACAAACACACACTCACACACACACACTCAAACTCACACACACACACACACTCACCCTCACGCACACACTCACACGAACACACACACAACCACACACACATACGCACAAACACATACACACACACACACACTCTCACACACACACACACACATTCACACTCACACACATGCACACATATACGCACACACACACCCACACACACTCACACTCACACCCACACTCACACATACACACACATACGCACACACACACCCACACACACTCACACTCACACACACACCCACGCACACATGCACACACACACACACACATACACTCACACACATACACACACATACACAATCACCCACACACACATACACACACACACTCACACTCACACACACACACTCACACACACACATTCACACACACACTCACACTCACACACATACATACACACACCCACACACAAACACACCCACACATACTTACACACGTACACTCATACACACACAAATACACATACACACTCACACCCACACACACTCACACACACATACATACTCACACACACACACACTCACACGCACACAGACACACACACCCACACAAACACACACACACACATACTCACACACACACTCACACAGACACACTCACACTCACACACACACCCACACACCCGCAAACACTCAGACACACACTCACACACACTCACTCACACACAGACACCCACACATTCACATACACTCTCACACCCACACACACCCACAATCTCTCACACACACACACACACTCAAACTCACACACTCACACACACACTAACACACACACTTACACTCACACACACACACTCACACACACAGACTCACACACACTCACACAATCTCACACACACACACACTCACACACACACATACACGCGTTAACACACACACTCACACACACAATTCACAATTCACAATTCACAATTCAAATCGCTTTATTGGCATGATAAGTTACATCTTATGTTGCCAAAGCATCAAAATACATTTATGGTTTAGCACATAAACGCAGTTCTATTCATACAGTGTATAAACAGGTATATCCCTGAGTGTATAAATATACATTCGCATTGTTTATATATATTCTTTTCTTAGTTTACTGGTTGTCCCTCTGTTCATGGCAAGCTGTAACATAGTGTGCCGCCAGTGTTACACAGCTTCTCTCCTCTCCCAGTAGGAATGGGAGTTTTTGGTTGTCATTCAGATTTCTGAAATCAGGGCATATTTGTGTGAATTTTTGGTAGAAATTCTCCCTGATGCCCTGATATTTTCCGCAGGCTGTGAGGAAGTGCATCTCTGTCTCCACTACTCCCTGACTGCAGTGAGAGCATATCCTGTCTTCTCTTGGTAGCCTGGTCTGCCTGTGTCTGCCTTTTTCGATCGCTAGGCTATGTTCGCTAAGTCTGTACCTTGTCAAGGTTCTTCTCAGTTTGTTATCCTTTACCATGGTCAGGTAATCAGCTATGTTGTATTGTCTGTTTAGGGCCAAGTAGCAATTGAGTTTACTTTGGGTTTTTGTTGTTTCTGCCCAATATGTCAGATATTTTTCCTTTTGCTTAGCGACGATTGTGTTGGGTCGAATTCTTTGTGTTACCCTGTCACTGTCCTGGGGCTGGTTATTGTTAGTATTGTTAGTAGTTACACACACACACACTCACACACACACACACTCACACACACACTCACACACTCACACACACACTCATACACACAGACTCACACACACTCACACAATCTCACACACACACACACTCACTCACACACACACTAACACACACACTCACACTCACACACACACAAACTCACACACACAGTCACACACTCACACTCACACACTCACACACACACTAACACGCACACTTACACACACTCACACACACACACAATCACACATGCACACACACTCACACACTCACACACTCACACACACACTCACACACACACACTCAAACACACTCAGACACACACTCACACACACAGACCGACACACACTCACACACTCACACACACACTCACACACACACACTCAAACACACTCAGACACACACTCACACACACAGACCGACACACACTCACACACTCACACACACACACTCACACACACACTGACACACACACTCACACTCACACACACACACTCACACTCACACACACACATTCACACACACACTCACACTCACACACATACATACACACACACACTCACACACACCCCCACACACAAACACACCCACACATACTTACACACGTACACTCATACACACACAAATACACATACACACTCACACCCACACACACTCACACACACATACATACTCAATTCACAATTCACAATTCAAATCGCTTTATTGGCATGATAAGGTACATCTTATGTTGCCAAAGCATCAAAATACATTTATGGTTGAACACATAAACGCGGTTCTGTTCATACAGTTTATAAATATACATTCGCCTTGTTTGTATATATTCTTGTCTTAGTTTACTGGTTGTCCCTCTGTTCATGGCAAGCTGTAACATAGTGTGCCGCCAGTGTTACACAGCTTCTCTCCTCCCCCAGTAGGAAAGGGAGTTTTTGGTTGTCATTCAGATTTCTGAATTCAGGGCATATTTGGGAGAATTTTTGGTAGAAATTCTCCCTGATGTCCTGATATTTTCCACAGGCTGTGAGGAAGTGCATCTCTGTCTCAACTACTCCCAGACTGCAGTGAGAGCATATCCTGTCTTCTCTTGGCAGCCTGGTTTGCCTGTGTCTGCCTTTTTCGATCGCTAGGCTATGTTTGCTAAGTCTGTACCTTGTCAAGGTTCTTCTCAGTTTGTTATTCTTTACCATGGTCAGGTAATCAGCTGTGGGGTCTGGTCCGATTTCCCCATTCTCCACCACGCTGCCTAGTATGCAGAGGCGCGTGGTGTTGAAAACGCACTTGTCCTCGTTGTAGGTGAGGTTGAGTTTTTGTGCGGTTTCCAGGAACCTCTCGAGGTTCAAGTCGTGATCCTGCTGATTGTGGCCGCAGATGGTGACGTTGTCGAGGTAGGGGAAGGTTGCCTGCAAGTGGTGGTCATCGACCATGCGGTCCATCTCCCTCTGAAAAACCGAGACCCCATTCGTCACCCCAAAGGGGACTCTGAGGAATTGGTAGAGGCGTCCGTTCGCCTTGAAGGCGGTGTACGGGCGGTCCTCTGGTCTGATAGGGAGCTGGTGATACGCTGACTTGAGGTCGATGGTGGAGAACACCCGGTATTGGGCGATTTGGTTCACCATTTCTGATATGCGGGGTAGCGGGTAGGCATCTAGTTGGGTGTACCTGTTGATCGTTTGACTATAGTCGATCACCATCCGTTTCTTCTCACTACCCCTTACCACTACCACTTGGGCGCGCCACGGGCTGTTGCTGCGTTCAATAATGCGCTCTTTCAGGAGCCTGTCTACCTCGGTCACGATAAACCGCCTGTCCTCCCAGCTGTACCTCCTGCTTTTGGTCGCTATTGGCCGGCAGTTAGGGGTAAGGTTCGCGAATAGCGAAGGCGGCTTTACCTTCAGGGTAGCCAGACCGCACACTGTGAGGGGCGGCTGGGACCCACCGTACTTGAGCGTGATGCTTTGGTGGTTGCACTGGAAATCCAGGCCCAAGATCACGCTCGCACATAGGTTCTTCATGATTAATACTTTAAAATTATCGTATACAGTTCCGTTAACGCCCAATTGTACCGTGCAGTAACCCAGAATACACACCCACGCACACATACACACGCACATACACAATCACACACACACACACTCACACGCACACAGACACACACACCCACACAAACACACACAAACACACATACTCACACACACACTCACACAGACACACTCACACTCACACACACACCCACACACCCGCAAACACTCAGACACACACTCACACACACTCACTCACACACGGACACCCACACATTCACATACACTCTCACACCCACACACACCCACAAACACTCACACACACTCACACACAGACTCACACACACACTCTCAAACTCACACACTCACACACACACTAACACACACACTCACACTCACACACACACACTCACACACACAGACTCACACACACACATACACATACACGCGTTAACACACACACTCACACACACACACACTCACACACACACACACACTCACACACACACTCACACACTCACACACACTCACACACTCATACACACAGACTCACACACACTCACACAATCTCACACACACACACACTCACTCACACACACACTAACACACACACTCACACTCACACTCACACACACATGCACAAACTCACACACACAGTCACACACACACACTCACACTCACACACTCACACACACACACTAACACGCACACTTACACACACACTCACACACACACACAATCACACATGCACACACACTCACACACACACACACACACATACACACACACACACTCACACACACACTCACACACACACACTCACACACACACACCCACACACACACACACACTCACACACACACTCACACACACACTAACACACACACTTACACATACACACCCTCACACAGACTCACACACGCACACCCACACACACTCACGCACACACACTCACACACACACACACTCACACACTCACACACTAACACACACACACTCACACACCCACACAAACTCACACACTCACACACACTGACACACACACACACTCACACTGACACACACACACACACCCACACACACTCACACACATACACACACTCACACTCACACTCTCACACACTAACACACACACTTACATACACACAAACTCACACACACACACACACTCACACACACACACACACTCACACACGCACACACACTCACACACACTCACACTCACACACTCACACTCACAAACACACACTCACACACACACTCACAAACACACACTCACACACACACACTCAAACTCACACACACACACACACTCACACACACTCACCCTCACGCACACACTCACACAAACACACACACAACCACACACACATACGCACAAACACATACACACACACACACACTCTCACACACACACACACACATTCACACTCACACACATGCACACATATACGCACACACACACCCACACACACTCACACTCACACCCACACTCACACACATACACACACATACGCACACACACACCCACACACACTCACACTCACACACACACCCACGCACACATGCACACACACACACACACATACACTCACACACATACACACACATACACAATCACCCACACACACATACACACACACACTCACACTCACACACACACACTCACACACACACATTCACACACACACTCACACTCACACACATACATACACACACCCACACACAAACACACCCACACATACTTACACACGTACACTCATACACACACAAATACACATACACACTCACACCCACACACACTCACACACACATACATACTCACACACACACACACTCACACGCACACAGACACACACACCCACACAAACACACACACACACATACTCACACACACACTCACACAGACACACTCACACTCACACACACACCCACACACCCGCAAACACTCAGACACACACTCACACACACTCACTCACACACAGACACCCACACATTCACATACACTCTCACACCCACACACACCCACAATCTCTCACACACACACACACACTCAAACTCACACACTCACACACACACTAACACACACACTTACACTCACACACACACACTCACACACACAGACTCACACACACTCACACAATCTCACACACACACACACTCACACTCACACACACACATACACGCGTTAACACACACACTCACACACACAATTCACAATTCACAATTCACAATTCAAATCGCTTTATTGGCATGATAAGTTACATCTTATGTTGCCAAAGCATCAAAATACATTTATGGTTTAGCACATAAACGCAGTTCTATTCATACAGTGTATAAACAGGTATATCCCTGAGTGTATAAATATACATTCGCATTGTTTATATATATTCTTTTCTTAGTTTACTGGTTGTCCCTCTGTTCATGGCAAGCTGTAACATAGTGTGCCGCCAGTGTTACACAGCTTCTCTCCTCTCCCAGTAGGAATGGGAGTTTTTGGTTGTCATTCAGATTTCTGAAATCAGGGCATATTTGTGTGAATTTTTGGTAGAAATTCTCCCTGATGCCCTGATATTTTCCGCAGGCTGTGAGGAAGTGCATCTCTGTCTCCACTACTCCCTGACTGCAGTGAGAGCATATCCTGTCTTCTCTTGGTAGCCTGGTCTGCCTGTGTCTGCCTTTTTCGATCGCTAGGCTATGTTCGCTAAGTCTGTACCTTGTCAAGGTTCTTCTCAGTTTGTTATCCTTTACCATGGTCAGGTAATCAGCTATGTTGTATTGTCTGTTTAGGGCCAAGTAGCAATTGAGTTTACTTTGGGTTTTTGTTGTTTCTGCCCAATATGTCAGATATTTTTCCTTTTGCTTAGCGACGATTGTGTTGGGTCGAATTCTTTGTGTTACCCTGTCACTGTCCTGGGGCTGGTTATTGTTAGTATTGTTAGTAGTTACACACACACACACTCACACACACACACACTCACACACACACTCACACACTCACACACACACTCATACACACAGACTCACACACACTCACACAATCTCACACACACACACACTCACTCACACACACACTAACACACACACTCACACTCACACACACACAAACTCACACACACAGTCACACACTCACACTCACACACTCACACACACACTAACACGCACACTTACACACACACTCACACACACACACAATCACACATGCACACACACTCACACACTCACACACTCACACACACACTCACACACACACACTCAAACACACTCAGACACACACTCACACACACAGACCGACACACACTCACACACTCACACACTCACACACACACTCACACACACACACTCAAACACACTCAGACACACACTCACACACACACACTCAAACACACACTCACACACTCACACACACACACTCACACACACACTGACACACACACTCACACTCACACACACACACTCACACTCACACACACACATTCACACACACACTCACACTCACACACATACATACACACACACACTCACACACACCCCCACACACAAACACACCCACACATACTTACACACGTACACTCATACACACACAAATACACATACACACTCACACCCACACACACTCACACACACATACATACTCAATTCACAATTCACAATTCAAATCGCTTTATTGGCATGATAAGGTACATCTTATGTTGCCAAAGCATCAAAATACATTTATGGTTGAACACATAAACGCGGTTCTGTTCATACAGTTTATAAATATACATTCGCCTTGTTTGTATATATTCTTGTCTTAGTTTACTGGTTGTCCCTCTGTTCATGGCAAGCTGTAACATAGTGTGCCGCCAGTGTTACACAGCTTCTCTCCTCCCCCAGTAGGAAAGGGAGTTTTTGGTTGTCATTCAGATTTCTGAATTCAGGGCATATTTGGGAGAATTTTTGGTAGAAATTCTCCCTGATGTCCTGATATTTTCCACAGGCTGTGAGGAAGTGCATCTCTGTCTCAACTACTCCCAGACTGCAGTGAGAGCATATCCTGTCTTCTCTTGGCAGCCTGGTTTGCCTGTGTCTGCCTTTTTCGATCGCTAGGCTATGTTCGCTAAGTCTGTACCTTGTCAAGGTTCTTCTCAGTTTGTTATTCTTTACCATGGTCAGGTAATCAGCTGTGGGGTCTGGTCCGATTTCCCCATTCTCCACCACGCTGCCTAGTATGCAGAGGCGCGTGGTGTTGAAAACGCACTTGTCCTCGTTGTAGGTGAGGTTGAGTTTTTGTGCGGTTTCCAGGAACCTCTCGAGGTTCAAGTCGTGATCCTGCTGATTGTGGCCGCAGATGGTGACGTTGTCGAGGTAGGGGAAGGTTGCCTGCAAGTGGTGGTCATCGACCATGCGGTCCATCTCCCTCTGAAAAACCGAGACCCCATTCGTCACCCCAAAGGGGACTCTGAGGAATTGGTAGAGGCGTCCGTTCGCCTTGAAGGCGGTGTACGGGCGGTCCTCTGGTCTGATAGGGAGCTGGTGATACGCTGACTTGAGGTCGATGGTGGAGAACACCCGGTATTGGGCGATTTGGTTCACCATTTCTGATATGCGGGGTAGCGGGTAGGCATCTAGTTGGGTGTACCTGTTGATCGTTTGACTATAGTCGATCACCATCCGTTTCTTCTCACTACCCCTTACCACTACCACTTGGGCGCGCCACGGGCTGTTGCTGCGTTCAATAATGCGCTCTTTCAGGAGCCTGTCTACCTCGGTCACGATAAACCGCCTGTCCTCCCAGCTGTACCTCCTGCTTTTGGTCGCTATTGGCCGGCAGTTAGGGGTAAGGTTCGCGAATAGCGAAGGCGGCTTTACCTTCAGGGTAGCCAGACCGCACACTGTGAGGGGCGGCTGGGACCCACCGTACTTGAGCGTGATGCTTTGGTGGTTGCACTGGAAATCCAGGCCCAAGATCACGCTCGCACATAGGTTCTTCATGATTAATACTTTAAAATTATCGTATACAGTTCCGTTAACGCCCAATTGTACCGTGCAGTAACCCAGAATACACACCCACGCACACATACACACGCACATACACAATCACACACACACACACTCACACGCACACAGACACACACACCCACACAAACACACACAAACACACATACTCACACACACACTCACACAGACACACTCACACTCACACACACACCCACACACCCGCAAACACTCAGACACACACTCACACACACTCACTCACACACAGACACCCACACATTCACATACACTCTCACACCCACACACACCCACAAACACTCACACACACTCACACACAGACTCACACACACACTCTCAAACTCACACACTCACACACACACTAACACACACACTCACACTCACACACACACACTCACACACACAGACTCACACACACACATACACATACACGCGTTAACACACACACTCACACACACACACACTCACACACACACACACACTCACACACACACTCACACACTCACACACACTCACACACTCATACACACAGACTCACACACACTCACACAATCTCACACACACACACACTCACTCACACACACACTAACACACACACTCACACTCACACTCACACACACATGCACAAACTCACACACACAGTCACACACACACACTCACACTCACACACTCACACACACACACTAACACGCACACTTACACACACACTCACACACACACACAATCACACATGCACACACACTCACACACACACACACACATACACACACAAACACTCACACACACACTCACACACACACACACACACTCACACACACACTCACACACACACTAACACACACACTTACACATACACACCCTCACACAGACTCACACACGCACACCCACACACACTCACGCACACACACTCACACACACACACACTCACACACTCACACACTAACACACACACACTCACACACCCACACAAACTCACACACTCACACACACTGACACACACACACACTCACACTGACACACACACACACACCCACACACACTCACACACATACACACACTCACACTCACACTCTCACACACTAACACACACACTTACATACACACAAACTCACACACACACACACACTCACACACACACACACACTCACACACGCACACACACTCACACACACTCACACTCACACACTCACACTCACAAACACACACTCACACACACACTCACAAACACACACTCACACACACACACTCAAACTCACACACACACACACACTCACACACACTCACCCTCACGCACACACTCACACAAACACACACACAACCACACACACATACGCACAAACACATACACACACACACACACTCTCACACACACACACACACATTCACACTCACACACATGCACACATATACGCACACACACACCCACACACACTCACACTCACACCCACACTCACACACATACACACACATACGCACACACACACCCACACACACTCACACTCACACACACACCCACGCACACATGCACACACACACACACACATACACTCACACACATACACACACATACACAATCACCCACACACACATACACACACACACTCACACTCACACACACACACTCACACACACACATTCACACACACACTCACACTCACACACATACATACACACACCCACACACAAACACACCCACACATACTTACACACGTACACTCATACACACACAAATACACATACACACTCACACCCACACACACTCACACACACATACATACTCACACACACACACACTCACACGCACACAGACACACACACCCACACAAACACACACACACACATACTCACACACACACTCACACAGACACACTCACACTCACACACACACCCACACACCCGCAAACACTCAGACACACACTCACACACACTCACTCACACACAGACACCCACACATTCACATACACTCTCACACCCACACACACCCACAATCTCTCACACACACACACACACTCAAACTCACACACTCACACACACACTAACACACACACTTACACTCACACACACACACTCACACACACAGACTCACAAACACTCACACAATCTCACACACACTCACACTCACACACACACATACACGCGTTAACACACACACTCACACACACAATTCACAATTCACAATTCACAATTCAAATCACTTTATTGGCATGATAAGTTACATCTTATGTTGCCAAAGCATCAAAATACATTTATGGTTTAGCACATAAACGCAGTTCTATTCATACAGTGTATAAACAGGTATATCCCTGAGTGTATAAATATACATTCGCATTGTTTATATATATTCTTTTCTTAGTTTACTGGTTGTCCCTCTGTTCATGGCAAGCTGTAACATAGTGTGCCGCCAGTGTTACACAGCTTCTCTCCTCTCCCAGTAGGAATGGGAGTTTTTGGTTGTCATTCAGATTTCTGAAATCAGGGCATATTTGTGTGAATTTTTGGTAGAAATTCTCCCTGATGCCCTGATATTTTCCGCAGGCTGTGAGGAAGTGCATCTCTGTCTCCACTACTCCCTGACTGCAGTGAGAGCATATCCTGTCTTCTCTTGGTAGCCTGGTCTGCCTGTGTCTGCCTTTTTCGATCGCTAGGCTATGTTCGCTAAGTCTGTACCTTGTCAAGGTTCTTCTCAGTTTGTTATCCTTTACCATGGTCAGGTAATCAGCTATGTTGTATTGTCTGTTTAGGGCCAAGTAGCAATTGAGTTTACTTTGGGTTTTTGTTGTTTCTGCCCAATATGTCAGATATTTTTCCTTTTGCTTAGCGACGATTGTGTTGGGTCGAATTCTTTGTGTTACCCTGTCACTGTCCTGGGGCTGGTTATTGTTAGTATTGTTAGTAGTTACACACACACACACTCACACACACACACACTCACACACACACTCACACACTCACACACACACTCATACACACAGACTCACACACACTCACACAATCTCACACACACACACACTCACTCACACACACACTAACACACACACTCACACTCACACACACACACAAACTCACACACACAGTCACACACTCACACTCACACACTCACACACACACTAACACGCACACTTACACACACACTCACACACACACACAATCACACATGCACACACACTCACACACTCACACACTCACACACACACTCACACACACACACTCAAACACACTCAGACACACACTCACACACACAGACCGACACACACTCACACCCACACACTCACACACACACTCACACACACACACTCAAACACACTCAGACACACACTCACACACACAGACCGACACACACTCACACACTCACACACACACACTGACACACACACTGACACACACACTCACACTCACACACACACACACACTTACACACACACTCACACACTCACACACACACTCACACACACACGCACACTCACACTCACACACACACACACACGCTCACACACACACACACACACGCACACTCACACACACACACACACACACTCACACACACTCACACAGACACAAACACCCACACACACTCACACACATATATACACACACATACACACACACACTCACACACACATACACACACACTCTCACATACACACACACATACTCAGACACGCACACTCACACACACATACTCACACTCGCAAACACACACACACGCACTCACACACTCACACTCACTCACACACACACTCAGACACACTCACACACCCACACTCACACAATCACGCAGACTCACACTCACCCTCACACACACACTCACACATACTCACACTCACACACACACTCACACATACTCACACTCACACACACACACTCACAAACGCACACTCACACTCACGCTCACACACACTCACACACACACACATACACACTCACACTCACACACTCACACACGCACTAACACATACACTCATACTCACACACACACACACTCACACACACACACACTCACACACACACTCACACACACACACTCACACACACACTCGCACACACACACACTCACACACACACACACACTCACACAGACACACTCACACACACACTCACACTCACACACACACACTCACACACACACTAACACACACACACACTCACACTCACATACTCACACACTCACTCACACACACACTCCCACTCACATACTCACACTCATGCACACTCACACACACACACTCACACACACACACTCTAACACACACACTCACACACACACACACACACTCACACACACACACACACACTCTCACACACACTCACACACACACACTCACACACACATACTCACACACACATACTCACACACACACACTCACACACACACTCCCACTCACATACTCACACACACACTCACACACACAGACACACACACACACACTCTCACACACACACAGACACATTCAAACACACACTCACACACACACACACACACACACACTCACACAGACACACTCACACACACACTCACACTCACACACTCACACTCACACACACACACTCACACACACACTAACACACACACTCACACACACACACTCACACTCACATACTCACACACTCACACACACACACTCACACACACACTCCCACTCACATACTCACACTCACGCACACTCACACACACACACACACACTCACACACACACTCTCGCACACACACTCACACACACACACACTCACACACACATACTCACACACACACACTCACACAAACACTCCCACTCACATACTCACACACACCCTCACACACACAGACACTCACACACACACTCTCACACACACACAGACACACTCAAACACACACTCACACACACACACACACATTCACACACACTCACACACACACACTGTCACACACAGACAGACACACTCAAACACACACTCACACATACACACACAGTCACACACACACTCATACACACACACTCTCACACAAACTCACACACACACACACACACACTCTCACACCCACACACACCCACAAACACTCACACACTCACACACACACTCACACTCACACACTCACACACAGACTAACACACACACTTACACATACGCACACTCTCACACACACTCACACACGCACACATACTCACACACACACATACACAAACACCCACACACACATACACACACTCACACTCACACACACTCATACACACACTCACACACATACACACACACACTCGCACACATGCACACACATACACACACACATACACACACACTCACACACACACTCACACACACACTCAAACAGACACATACACAAACACATACACACTCACACCCACACACACACCCACACAGCCACACACATTCAGACACACACTCACACACACTCACTCACACACAGACACCCACACATACACATACACTCTCACACCCACACAAATCCACAAACACTCACACACACACTCACACACACAGACTCACACACAAACTCTCACACACACACACACTCACACTCACACACTCACACACACACTAACACACAAAGTCACACTCACACACACACACACTCACCCACTCACACAAACACACACACCCACACAAACACACACCCACACACTCACACACACACTCAGACACACTCACACACCCACACTCACACAATCACACACACACTCACACTCACCCTCACACACACACTCACACATACTCACACTCACACACACACTCACACACACTCACACTCACACACACACACTCACAAACACACACTCACACTCACAGACACCCACACACCCACACACGCATACACAGACACTCACACACACTCACACACACACACACACACACTCACACACACACACACACACACTCACACTCACACACTCACACACACACTAACACATACACTCATACTCACACACACACACTCACACACTCACACACACACTCACATACACACACACACACACTCACACTCAGACAGACACACACTCACACACACACACACTCACACTCACACACTCACACACACACACTCACACACACACTAACACACACACTCACAAACACACACTCACACTCACATACTCACACACACACACTCACACAAACACACACACTCACACACACACTCACTCTCACATACTCACACTCACACACACACACGCACTCACACACACACACACACTCTAACACACACACTCACACACACACACACACTCACACACACACACTCTCACACACACACTCACACACACATTAACACACATACTCACACACACACACACTAACACACACAAACTCTAACTCACACACACTCACACACACACACACTCACACACATACTCACACACACACACACTCACACACACACACACATTCACACATACACTCACACATACACACTCACACACAAACTCACACACTCACACACACACACTCACACACACACACACTCTCACACCCACACACACCCACAAACACACTCACACACACACTCACACACACACACACACTCACACTCACACACTCACACACACACTAACACACACACTTACACATACACACTCTCACCCACACTCACACACGCACACACACACAATACAATACAATACAATACAAATCGCTTTATTGGCATGATAAGGTACATCTTATCACACACACACACACACACACACACACACACTCACACTCACTCACACACATATACACACACACTTACACACACACACAAACAAACACCCACACACACACACACATACACACCCAATTCCACACACTCACACACACAGACACACATACACAAACACACTCACACTCACACACACACACCCACGCACACATACACACACA
>NC_140996.1:223515057-223517557 GCF_052327205.1 Somniosus microcephalus | reverse complement strand
ACACTCACACACACACACACACACTCTCACCCACACACACCCACAAACACACTCACACACACACTCACACACACACACTCACACTCAAACACTCACACACTCACTAACACACACACTTACACATACACACACTCTCACCCACACTCACACATGCTCACACGCACACTCACACACACACACACACTCACACACACACACACACACTCACACTCACTAACACACATATACACACACACTTACACACACACACACACATACACACCCAATTCCACACACACACACACACAGACACACATACACAAACACACTCACACTCACACACACACACCCACGCACACATACACACACACACACACACACATACACTCACACACATACACACACACTCGCACACATGCACACGCATACACACACACACTCACACACACACTCATGCACACACTCAAACACACATATACACAAACACATACACACAACCACACAGAAACACACCCACACAAACACACACACACACAAACTCACACATACACTCACACAGAGTCACACACACACCCACACACATTCAGACACACACTCACACACACTCACTCACACACAGACACCCACACATACACATACACTCTCACATCCACAAACACTCACACACACACTCACACACACAGACTCACACACAAACTCTCACACACACACACACACACACTCACTCTCTCACACACACACTAACACACACACTCACACTCACACACACACACTCACACACTCATACACACACACTCACACACACACACTCACACACACACTCACACTCACATACTCACACATGCACACACTCACACACACACACTCACACACACAAACTCACACACACACACTCTAACACACACACTCACACACACACACACTCAAACACACACTCTCTCACACACACACTCACACACACAAACTCACACACACACTCACACACACAAACTCACACACAAACTCACACACTCACACACACACTCACACACTCACACACACACACTCTCACACCCACACACACCCACAAACACTCACACACACACTCACACACACAGACTCACACACAATCACTCACACACACACACACTGACACTCACACACTCACACACACACTCACACACACACACACACTCACACACACACACTCACACACACACACACACACATTCACACACCCACCCACACTGACACACTCACACACACTGACATACACACACTCACACACTCACTCACAATCACACTCACACACTTCCACTCACATACTGACACACACACACACTCACACACACACACAGTCACACACACACACTCACACACTCACACACTCACACACACACGCACACACACACTCACACACTCGCACACACACTCACATACTCACACACAAACACTCCCACTCACACACTCACACACACACACACACACACACTCACACACACACTCCCACTCACATACTCACACTCACAGACACACACACACTCACACACACACACTCACACACACACACTCTAACACACACACTCACACACACACACACACACTCACACACACACACACTCTCACACACACACTCGCGCACACACACTCTAACACACACACTCACACACACACACACTCACACACACACACTCTCACACACACACTCACACACACACACTCACACACACTCACACACACACACTCACACACACACTCACACACACACACACATTCACACACACACTCACACATACACACTCACACACAAACTCACACACTCACACACTCGCACACACACACACACACTCTCACCCACACACACCCACAAACACACTCACACACACACTCACACACACACACACACACACTCACACTCAAACACTCACACACTCACTAACACACACACTTACACATACACACACTCTCACCCACACTCACACATGCTCACACACACACTCACACACACACACACACTCACACACACACACACACACTCACACTCACTAACACAGATATACACACACACTTACACACACACACAAACAAACACCCACACACACACACACACACATACACACCCAATTCCACACACACACACACACACATACACAAACACACTCACACTCACACACACACACCCACGCACACATACACACACACACACACACACATACACTCACACACATACACACACACTCGCACACATGCACACGCATACACACACACACTCACACACACACTCATGCACACACTCAAACACACATATACACAAACACATACACACAACCACACAGAAACACACCCACACAAACACACACACACACAAACTCACACATACACTCACACAGAGTCACACACACACCCACACACATTCAGACACACACTCACACACACTCACTCACACACAGACACCCACACATACACATACACTCTCACATCCACAAACACTCACACACACACTCACACACACAGACTCACACACAAACTCTCACATACACAC
>NC_140996.1:223308979-223478979 GCF_052327205.1 Somniosus microcephalus | reverse complement strand
GAGCTCATCCAAAATGCTGCTGCCCCGTGTCCTAACTCGCACCGAGTCCCGTTCACCCATCACCCCCTGTGCTCACTGCCCCGTGTCCTAACTCGCACCAAGTCCCGTTCACCCATCACCCCCTGTGCTCACTGCCCCGTGTCCTAACTCGCACCGAGTCCCATTCACCCATCACCCCCTGTGCTCACTGCCCCGTGTCCTGACTCACACCCAGTCCCGTTCACCCATCACCCCCTGTGCTCACTGCCCCGTGTCCATCTCACACCCAGTCCCGTTCACCCACCCGCCCCCTGTGCTCACTGCCCCGTGTCCATCTCACACCCAGTCCCGTTCACCCACCCGCCCCCTGTGCTCACTGCCCCGTGTCCTAACTCGCACCGAGTCCCATTCACCCATCACCCCCTGTGCTCACTGCCCCGTGTCCTAACTCACACCCAGTCCCGTTCACGCATCACCCCCTCTGCTCGCTGCCCCGTGTCCTAACTCACACCCAGTCCCGTTCACCCCTCACCCCCTCTGCTCGCTGCCCCGTGTCCTAACTCACACCCAGTCCCGTTCACCCATCACCCCCTCTGCTCGCTGCCCCGTGTCCTAACTCTCACCGAGTCCCGTTCACCCATCAACCCCTGTGCTCACTGCCCCGTGTCCTAACTCACACCCAGTCCCGTTCACCCGCCCGCCCCCTCTGCTCGCTGCCCCGTGCCCTCACTCACACCGAGTCCCGTTCACCCGCCTGCCCCCTCTGCTCGCTGCCCCGTGTCCTAACTCACACCCAGTCCCGTTCACCCCTCACCCCCTCTGCTCGCTGCCCCATGTCCTAACTCACACCCAGTCCCGTTCACCCCTCACCCCCTCTGCTCGCTGCCCCGTGTCCTAACTCACACCCAGCCCCGTTCACCCATCACCCCCTCTGCTCGCTGCCCCGTGTCCTAACTCTCACCGAGTCCCGTTCACCCATCAACCCCTGTGCTCACTGCCCCGTGCCCTAACTCACACCCAGTCCCGTTCGCCCACCCGCCCCCTCTGCTCACTGCCCCGTGTCCTAACTCACACCCAGTCCCGTTCACCCACCCGCCCCCTCTGCTCACTGCCCCGTGCCCTAACTCACACCCAGTCCCGTTCACCCACCCGCCCCCTCTGCTCACTGCCCCGTGCCCTAACTCACACCCAGTCCCGTTCACCCACCCGCCCCCTCTGCTCACTGCCCCGTGCCCTAACTCACACCCAGTCCCGTTCACCCACCCGCCCCCTGTTCTCACTGCCCCGTGTCCTGACTCACACCCAGTCCCGTCCACCCATCACCCCCTGTGCTCACTGCCCCGTGTCCATCTCACACCCAGTCCCGTTCACCCACCCGCCCCCTGTGCTCACTGCCCCGTGTCCATCTCACACCCAGTCCCGTTCACCCACCCGCCCCCTGTGCTCACTGCCCCGTGTCCATCTCACACCGAGTCCCGTTCACCCCTCACCCCCTGTGCTCACTGCCCCGTGTCCTAACTCACACCCAGTCCCGTTCACCCATCACCCCCTGTGCTCACTGCCCCGTGTCCTGACTCACACCCAGTCCCGTTCACCCATCACCCCCTGTGCTCACTGCCCCGTGTCCATCTCACACCCAGTCCCGTTCACCCACCCGCCCCCTGTGCTCACTGCCCCGTGTCCTGACTCACACCCAGTCCCGTTCACCCATCACCCCCTGTGCTCACTGCCCCGTGTCCATCTCACACCCAGTCCCGTTCACCCACCCGCCCCCTGTGCTCACTGCCCCGTGTCCATCTCACACCCAGTCCCGTTCACCCACCCGCCCCCTGTGCTCACTGCCCCGTGTCCATCTCACACCCAGTCCCGTTCACCCACCCGCCCCCTGTGCTCACTGCCCCGTGTTCATCTCACACCGAGTCCCGTTCACCCACCCGCCCCCTGTGCTCACTGCCCCGTGTCCATCTCACATCCAGTCCCGTTCACCCATCACCCCCTCTGCTCACTGCCCCGTGTCCTAACTCACACCGAGTCCCGTTCACCCGCCTGCCCCCTCTGCTCACTGCCCCGTGTCCTAACTCACACCGAGTCCCGTTCACCCGCCCGCCCCCTCTGCTCGCTGCCCCGTGCCCTAACTCACACCGAGTCCCGTTCACCCATCACCCCCTGTGCTCGCTGCCCCGTGCCCTAACTCACACCGAGTCCCGTTCACCCATCACCCTCTGTGCTCGCTACCCCGTGTCCTAACTCACACCGAGTCCCGTTCACCCGCCCGCCCCCTCTGCACGCTGCCCCGTGCCCTAACTCACACCGGGTCCCGTTCACCCGCCTGCCCCCTCTGCTCGCTGCCCCGTGTCCTAACTCACACCCAGTCCCGTTCACCCATCACCCCCTCTGCTCGCTGCCCCGTGTCCTAACTCACACCCAGTCCCGTTCACCCCTCACCCCCTCTGCTCGCTGCCCCGTGTCCTAACTCACACCCAGTCCCGTTCACCCATCACCCCCTCTGCTCGCTGCCCCGTGTCCTAACTCTCACCGAGTCCCGTTCACCCATCACCCCCTGTGCTCACTGCCCCGTGCCCTAACTCACACCCAGTCCCGTTCACCCACCCGCCCCCTCTGCTCACTGCCCCGTGCCCTAACTCACACCCAGTCCCGTTCACCCACCCGCCCCCTCTGCTCACTGCCCCGTGCCCTAACTCACACCCAGTCCCGTTCACCCACCCGCCCCCTCTGCTCGCTGCCCCGTGCCCTAACTCACACCCAGTCCCGTTCACCCACCCGCCCCCTGTGCTCACTGCCCCGTGTCCTAACTCGCACCCAGTCCCGTTCACCCATCACCCCCTGTGCTCACTGCCCCGTGTCCTAACTCACACCGAGTCCCGTTCACCCCTCACCCCCTGTGCTCACTGCCCCGTGTCCTAACTCGCACCCAGTCCCATTCACCCCTCACCCCCTGTGCTCACTGCCCCGTGTCCATCTCACACCCAGTCCCGTTCACCCACCCGCCCCCTCTGCTCGCTGCCCCGTGCCCTAACTCACACCGAGTCCCGTTCACCCGCCCGCCCCCTCTGCTCGCTGCCCCGTGTCCTAACTCACACCGAGTCCCGTTCACCAGCCCGCCCCCTCTGCTCGCTGCCCCGTGTCCTAACTCACACCGAGTCCCGTTCACCCGCCCGCCCCCTCTGCTCGCTGACCTACACTGGCTCCCGGTCCGGCAACACCTCCGTTTTCAAATTCCCGTCCTCGTTTTCAAATCCCTCCGTGGCCTCCCCCCCCGCGCCTCCACCCCCCCCCATCTCTGGAACCTCCTACACCTCCTCCGAGATCTCTGCGCTCCTCCAATTCTGGCCTCTTGTGCATCCCTGATTTCCATCGCTCCACCATTGCCGGCCGTGCCTTCAGCCGCCTGGGCCCAAAGCTCTGGAATTCTCTCCCTCAACCTCCCCGCCTCTCATTCCTTCTTTCAGACGCTCCTTAAAACATCCCTTTGACCAAGCGTTTGGTCACCTGTCCCTAATATCGCCTTGTGTGGCTCGGTCACAAATTTTCTCTGATAATCGCTCCTGTGAAGCGCCTCGGGAAGTTTTACTACTTTAAAGGCGTTATATAAATACAAGTTGTTGTTGTATGTGCGGGTGATTGTGCGTGTGTTTGTATGCTTTGGACTATCTTAATATTTTGTCTTCTCTGGGACACAGATTTAAGGTTTTGGGCAAGAGATACGGGGGGGGATGTGAGGAAAAACATTTTTACGTAGCGAGTGGTGAGGATCTGGAACTCGCTGCCGACGGAACTGGTGGAAGCGGAGACACTCAGGTCTAGAAATTCGGTGGGCTGTGCCACCAGTTAGCACCTAAAGAGGGCACTCAGTGGCTTTAGCGCCACTGGCCACGCCTATTATGTCCGTGTATAATTGAGACACGGACAGCAGGAGTTGATCATAACAAGTCTTTACTGAATGGAGACAAACGGGAAACTGAAACTACAGAAGGCTGCTAGCGCCTTTTATACAGGGGTGGTCACTGCCGGTACTGCAGTCTGAGACCAGTTATTCCCTTAAAGGTACATACGCAACAATTCCTCCCCTTTTAGATAAACAGTACATAACATTCATTTAACAACTAAATGATAACTAATTACAATCACAATTACGGTTGCTAGATACATTGGTTGCGTTTAAGCAATTATAAGTTCAGTCTTTGAGGAGGCCTCCTGATTCTGTCTGGATAACGCCTCTTTGGGGTATCAGGTTCTTCTGGCAAGGTTGAGTCGGGATCAATGTCGTTGTTTGGTTCATCTGCTTCCAATATCACCGATTCTGCGGTAGATGCAATTGTTACGTCGGTTTCATCGCCAGGTGTATCAGATCGTGGTGTGGAGTTGACGTTTTACAGTGACTCTAGAATCTGGTCAGCATGGCGTCTTACAATGCTCTCTCCATCGTTCACGGTATACATGAGAGGTCCTTGCTGTGTACAAATCGTTCCTGGCTGCCATTTCTCTGTGCAGTAGTCCCAGGCCAACACTGGTTGACCTATCTTAAAACTCCTGGTCGGTCTTTCATTCATATTCTGAAACTGCCTGTTCTCCACATCTCTTCTGATGTTTGGCTTAACCAGATCCAAGCGGCATCGTAGTCTTCGATTGAAGAACATCATGGCAGGAGTTTGGTTGGTAACCGCATGTGTCGCATCCCCTTAGGCAAACAAGAAGTTGTCCACCTTGTGTTGTAGGGGTATATCTTCATTACACATTGCCTTGATAGCCTTCTTGAACGTTTGAACAAACCTCTCGGCCAATCCATTAGTGGCTGGATGATATGGGGCGGATGTGTAATGCTTAACACCATTGTTCTTTAAGAACCTCCGGAACTCTTCAGACACAAACTGTGGTCCATTGTCAGAGCAAATCTGTTCAGGCAGCCCATTCCTGGCGAATATGGTTCGTAAGACTGTGATAGTTTTTTCTGTGGTGGTTGAGGACATTTTTATTACCTCTGGCCACTTTGAATGTGCATCCACCGCAATTAAAAACATCGAGTCCATGAAGGGACCAGCAAAATCAATGTGCACCCTTTGCCATGGAGATGAGGGCCACTCCCATGGATGTAGAGGAGCTTGTGGTGGGGCGTTTTGGACCTTCTGCCATCCTGTACAGCTCTTGGTCATCTCTTCGATTTCTCTATCGATTCTCGGCCACCACACAAACGCTCTGGCTAAGTTCTTCATTTTTACCCCACCCAGATGATCCTCATGAAGCTCATTGAGCACTCTATCCATCAACTTAGGTGGAATTACTACTCTGGATCTACACATCAAGGTTCCTCTGCACACTGACAGCTGTTCTCTTCTCGGCGAGAATGCTGGCAGCAGTGGTTCGCCATGTGCTGGCCATCCCTTCACCGTTAAATCATAGACCCGGGATAGTGTCGGGTCATTCCGTGTTTCCTTTTCTATGCTTGCATTCATCACAGGGAGACATTCGACTATGGTCGAGTGGAATATCTCCATTGGATCCACTGCAAGTTCTTCTTCCACCGTCGGCAACGGTAGGCGCGACAATCCATCAGCATTCCCATGCTGTTTAGTTCCTTTGGACTCGATGTCATATTGGTGTGCCCCTAGGAAAAGGGACCAGCTCTGTAGCCGTTGTGCTGTCATTATCGGTACGCCCTTCTGAGGGTTGAAAATGGAGACAAGAGTTTGATGATCAGTTAGTAGAGTAAATTTTTGACCGTGCAGGTAGTGATTGAACTTCTTCACCCCCCACACCAGGCTGAGGGCCTCTCGGTCAATCTGGGCGTTGTTACGCTCGGCAGAAGTTAACGAACGTGATGCAAAAGCTATTGCCTCTCTAACCCATCAAGGAATTTATGTGACATTACCGCCCCAATGCCGTAGGGAGAGGCATCACACACCAGTCTTATCGGTAGTGATGGGTTGTAGTGAGCCAATACTTCTCTTGAAGTGATTAGGTCCTTACTCTTCTGAAAGGCCCGCTTACAGTCATTGCTCCATTGCCATGCTACTCCCGTTCATAGTAGGGCGTTCAGTGGGTGCAGAATTGTGGACAAATTCGGTAAAAACTTATGGTAGTAATTCACCAATCCGAGGAATGACCTCCGTTGCGACACATTTTCAGGCGCTGGGGCCTTAACAACCGCTTCAATTTTGTCAGGGGACTTATGTAACCCCTCTTCATCAATCACGTGGTCACAATACGATATGTTTCTTAAAAAACTCGCAATTGGGGCGGTTGGCTCGTAGCCCATGTTCACGTAGTCTAGTGAGCACCTGTTCTAGGTTGTTAAGGTGTTCACTGTCATCTTCACCTGTCACTAGGATGTCGTCTAAGTAACACTGAGTCCCCAGAATCCATTGCAGGACTTGTTCCATCGCTCTTTGCCATATCGCCGGAGCTGATGCTACTCCGAATATCAGTCGATTATACTGGTAAAGACCTTTGTGAGTGTTTATTGTGAGATACTTCCTAGAGGATTCTTCAACCTCCATCTGCAAATATGCTTGTGCTAGGTCAATTTTTGTAAAACGCTTCCCTCCAGATAGTGAGGTGAAGATATCTTCTATCCTTGGAAGAGGATATTCTACTGTGTGAAGGATTGGGTTCACCGTCACCTTGAAGTCCCCACAGGTGCGAATCTTCCTTGGCTCCTCAGACTTATTGTTTAACGTTTTCTTCATGACAGGAACGATGGTTGTCGCCCACTCGCTCCAGTCTACCTTAGATAACACGCCTGCATTCTTCAGATTCTCCAGCTCTGCCTCGACGGCTGGGCGAATTGCATTCTCCTCTATTTTTATCGAGACGGTTACGTCTTTAAGAGTGCCCAGTTCTTGTTGAAATACCTCTTTGGCGTCAGCTAAGATTGTTGACAATCGTCCAGGAGTGACGTCGTCATCCTTTTTACCAGCCACCGTCAGTGCCTGAATGGAGTGCCAGTCTAAACTTATCTTTCTGATCCATTCACGTCCCAATAATGGTGGTCCATCATCTTGCACAATGTAGAGATACAATTTCCGTATTTTCTTGCCGTTGTATTCGACAGGCACCCTTATTTTTCCTCTGGGGTATACTTTTTGCCCCGTATACATCCTCAAGATAATGGATGTCTCTCTCAAGGGTATGTGTGAGAATAGCCGCTCGTAGTCTCGTCGATTCATGACGGTTAGAGCTGATCCTGTATCCAATTCCATTTTGACTTGGGACCCTGCTATCATGAGGGTGACCCAAATGGTTCGGTGATCGTCTTTTGCGATTATGTTGTGAAGTTTGAGACAGCTTAGTCTCTTGTTCCCGGATTCACTATCGCTCATTTGGTCTTCGGAACTACTGTCCATCATCTTTTGTACTTTCCTGTACGGTTCCTTAGTAGCCTTTTTGTTGCCGTTGGTCTTCTTCTCAGACCTGCAAACTCGTGCAATGTGTCCCATCTTTCCGCATTGCCTGCATATTTTGTCCTTGGACCAGCAGTCCTTCTGGTCATGGTTAGTTCTGCCGCAGCGATAACATTTTGCAAATCCCCGTGTCAGTTCGTGGGTGCCGTATTCCCGTGGCTTTTGTTGTATTTCCGCAGCTCCCCTGGCTGCTGCTTCGTACGATACTGCCATGCTGAAAGCCTTATCTAGCGTCAGCTCTTTCTCTGAGAGTAACCTCTTCTGGGTTCCTTCACTCAGGAGTCCGCAGACAAATTTGTCCCGTAGGGTATCGGCCAGTCCTGCTCCGAACTGGCAGTGCTTTGATAGCTTGCGTAGTTCCGTAAGGTACTCAGAATTGCTCTCATCTTTATGCTGAGTTCTCCTGTGGAATTTAAATCTTTCTGCTATCAGCAGCAGTGCAGGGTTTAGGTGTTCCTGTAGGATAGCAACAATTTCGTTAAAACTCTTCGCCTTCGGTTTGGCTGGAGCAATCAGGTCCCGCAATAGGCCGTACGTTCTTGCGCCCATTACGTTTAGCAGTACCGATGCCTTTTTCTCATCGGCTATTTCGTTTGCCTCGCAATATACCTCAACTCTTTCCACATACGTGGTCCAGTCCTCTATTGCATTATCAAAGGCAGTGATACAGCCAGTCTTCGGCATCTTGGAAATCTAAAATGGCGCCTCCCGCGCTTTGCCTTCTTCCCCGATTTAACAAAATGGCGCTTCCCGCGCTTTGCCTTCTTCCCCGCTGGATTAAGATGGCGCCTCCCGCACTTTGTCTTCTTCCCCGTTGTTGCTAGCGCTGCTTTCCGCGGTTTCCGTTGCAACCTGCAGCTCCTCGCGGCTTCCTGCGCGTTTTATATATATTTCCTTTGTTATTTTATTATTTTCCCGTCGTGGAACAACCCCGTGGAACTCTTGCCTCCCTCTTTTTGGGTCTGTACGCAGCCCGACTTCGTAGCACCGGCCGCGCCCTGTGTGCTCCACCCTCTCTCTCTCCTCTTCCCGACAATGCTGCTCGGCCCCGTTGCAAGCCACCCGCTCGAGTTCTAGACCGCCGCAGCCCAGGAAGGATCAGTGTACTACCTGCCACCAGCCCGATTAGCTGAAGCACCGTTGACAGGAACCAAGCCCCGCTTTCGACAGCTTCTCCAGCAATCTTCAATTCCGCTGACTCAGGGGCGGATGCCCACGGTCGACGCCCGTTTCTACTGCTTCTTTCTTCCTTCTGGCCTCGACCTCTGCTCACTTCGCTTCAGGAATGGATCCCAGGAGGTGGCGCAGACTGTAGGTAAGTTCGTATCTGCTCGTCACCAATATTATGTCCGTGTATAATTGAGACACGGACAGCAGGAGTTGAACAAAACAAGTCTTTACTGAATGGAGTCAATCGGGAAACTGAAACTACAGAGGCTTGCTAGCGCCTTTTATACAGGGGTGGTCACTGCCGGTACTGCAGTCTGAGACCAGTTATTCCCTTAAAGGTACATACACAACAACGCCCCCCGCGAAATTTAGCGGGGCGCTAATGGCGGCATTAGCCTGTAGCGCTGCGCCGCCACCGATGATGTCATCGGTGTGCGCAGCGACCCGCTACCGCCCCAAACGCGATATTGGGTCGCGCCCCCCCCGTAGCGCCGGTCGCAAATCGCGACCGGTTCAGGGGTGGCCTACCTGTGGTGGTAGTGGCGCAAATTAAAGGGGAGGTGTGGGGCGGCCATTTTTTTAGGTGGCCACCTGCCAGCACCTCCTCGCGCCGCCCTCCCCAGCCTCCTGATCCCCCCTCCCCGGGCAGTGCCGGCTGTGTCCCAAGAGCCCGGCACTTCTCCTCGGTGCCGGGCTCTTTTGCCGGCACTCGCGATCAGAGATCGCGCTGGTGCAGGCCTCTCCCCTTTAAGAAGGGGAGGAAGGCCTGCAGTACCGCAGCGCGCCATGCTGCAGCATGTGGCGCTGCGGCACGTTGCGCTGCGATATTCAGTTTCAGCGCCCCAAGAGGGACACGGGGCGCCTCGAGCAGCGCCCCGCTTCTGTTTGGAGCGCTCGAACTGAATATCCCGCTGGCGCTCCCGGCTCCTTTTGTGGCGGGACTTCTGGTGCCGCGCCAGTGAATTTTTAGGCCTCAGTGTTTTCAAGGGGAGACTGGATAGGCACTTGAGGGAAATAAACTTGCAGGGCTACGGGGATAGAGCGGGGGAATGGGACTGACTGGATTGCTCTACAGAGAGCCGGTGCGGTCTCAATGGGCCGAATGGCCTCCTTCTGTGCCGTTATGACTCTATGGGGGAACAATTCAGTATCGCCCGATTTGGGGCGCCATTATCGGCCGTGCGCAAAGTTTAGCGCCTGGCGCTAATTATCGCCTCTGATGGCAAACTTGGCTTTTATCGCCCCTGGAGGTGATTGGAGCGCTAAATCAGGCACTTCACACCTGCCTTAAGGCGCAAAGACCGAGGAGCGAGGCGCTACCTCAGAGCGCTGGCGAAGCAAGGAAGGGCAAATCAAAATGAACCTGCAAAGTGCTGCTCAGTACCCAAAACTCCTTCACACAGCGTTGAATCTCTCCAGAAGTCTCTCTCTCTCTCTCTCTAACTCTCTCTCAGAATGCGTGGTGCAAAAATGTCACCGACAAAAAAAGGCAGGAAGCGGTCGCCTTTAAATAGGGCTCCCCCAGTCCCTTTCTGACACATAACGCTCCCCTCAACCTGTCATTGCTAGCGGCAGGCGGTAAGACAGGGGGCGCCACTCAATATCCGGTCCGGGGCGCTACCAGGGCGTTGCGCACTCGACTGACGTCACAATCTGCCGGCGCAGGAGATCGTGGCGGTAGTGTTTAGCGCCGCCGCAAAATATCTAGTTAATTTCGCGAGCGGCGCAAACATCGCCGCGACCGGGCACTAGTTGCTTTGCGCCCCATTAGCGCCCTCTTAAGGCACTAACGGGAGGCGCAAACAACTGAATTTTTCCCCCTGTGACTCTTGAAGATGCTCCTTTAATTGGGGAATGTTCTTTTAATTTAAGATATAATGTGCAACAGTAAAACCTTCTCAGATAAGTTCGACACATGCGCAAGACAAACTTTGAGTAAAATTTCAAAGAAATAAAAAGGGTCGATATAAAGCTCCGCTGATTCAGAATTTCTAAGGTCTCACAGTTTTTGGTTAGTATTTTTCTTGTCGAAGTGAAGGATATCAGCACTGGGCAACAGCTTGTTTGTTCTCTTTGAACCAAGTGCCCGAAGTCTGCGATTGCAGTTCCGACACTGGGCAGGCTGAGGAAGGTCTCTATTCTGCAACCTCAAGCTTGCCCTGGTCGTGTAGCGTAGTCCTCCATTCGGAAGAGCTCCCTCTACTGCACCAGCCTTGTTTTGTTTACTTCCAACAGTACAAATCCGCATGGCTGCCTGGAGTGAATTTTCTCAAATGATGCCAATTTCGATAGAGATTGCATTTATATAGCACCTTTCACTACCTCAAGAAGTCCCGAAGTTCTTTACAGCCAACAAAGTACTTTTGGAGTGTAGTCACTGTTGTAATGTAGGGAAATGCAACAGCCAATTTGCGCACAGCAAGCTCCCACAAACAGCAATGTGATAATGACCAGATAATGTTTTAGTGATGTTGATTGAGGGATAAATATTGGCCCCAGGACACCAGGGAGAATTCCCCCTGCTCTTCTTCGAAATAGTGTCCGTGGGATCTTTTACATCAGAGAGGGCAGTCGCAGTTTGACGCCTCATCTGAAAGACGCCAACTCTGACAGTGCAGTGCTCCCTCAGTGCTGGCACTGGGAGTGTCAGCCTAGATTTCTGTGCTCAAGTCTCGGGAGTGGGACTTGAACCCACAACCGCCTGACTCAGAGGCGAGAGAGAGTGCTACCCACTGAGCTACAGCTGACACCTGCTTTGATGCTGCGGGCCCACGTTCCATTGGGAGTTGCGTTGATGTTGGCCAAGTTCACGTCCATTTGACCCCCAAACAACCGGCATAAAAGAGACTTGCCCATGTCCATCTCGATGACCTGAGTCCAATCCTCAACGGTAAAAGGGATAGCTCCTAAGGCACAAGGTTGTCTGGTCACTTGAGAAACTTTACAAATGGAAGCCAGAAGCTCCACTGTCGCACTATGGCACGATGTGTGGTCACCAGGTGGTATCTCACACTAAACCAGTTGTTTTTTTTTTCTTTGCAGGCTTCCTAAGCACAGGTGACCAGGCTGCCAAAGGGAATTACGGATTGCTGGACCAAATCCAAGCACTAAGGTGGATTAGTGAAAATATCGGAGCTTTTGGAGGAGATTCTATGCGGATTACGGTCTTCGGTTCTGGTGCTGGGGCCTCCTGTGTTAGTTTACTGACACTGTCCCACTATTCAGAAGGTAAGAACATAAACAAGTGTAGGAAGAAAGCAAAATGGTCGTAGTTTCCCAAGGATGTCTCAATGGGACTTAATTGCCGGCATGATTCATTTTAGATGATTTCAGTAGCCATCATGTCAAAGCAAAAAATGTGATTATGTATGTGTGTCATACAGGAGCTGAACACCACATTGAAATGCACACTATACCATATTTATGCGGCTACTTGTTTAATTTATTCACTTTTGGGGTGTGGGCGTCGCTGGCAAGGCCAGCATTTATTGCCCATCCCTAGTTGCCCCTTGAGTAGGTGGTGCTGAGCCGCCTTCTTGAAACGCTGCAGTCCGTGTGGTGAAGGTACAGAATCATAGGATTATAGACTGGTTACAGCGCAGAAGGAGGCCATTCAGCCCGTCGAGCCCGTGCCGGCTCTCTGCAAGAGCACCTCAGCTAGTCCCACTCCCCCGCCCTTTCCCCGTAGCCCTGCAAATGTTTATCCAATTCCCTTTTGAAAGCCACAATTGAATCTGCCTCCACCACCCTCTCAGGCAGTGCAATTCCAGATCCTCACCACTCGCTGCGTAAGAAAGCTTTTCCTCATGTCGCCTTTGGTTCTTTCGCCAATCACCTTAAATCTGTGTCCTCTGGTTCTCGACCCTTCCGCCAATGGGAACAGTTTCTCTCTATCTACTCTGTCTAGACCTCTTGAATACCTCTATCAAATCTCCTCTCAACCTTCGCTGCTCTAAGGAGAACAACCCCATCTTCTCCAGTCTATCCACGTAACTGAAGTCCCTCATCCCTGGAACCATTCCTGTAAATATTTTCTGCGCCCCCTCTAAGGCCCCCACATCCTTCCTAAAGTGCGGTGCCCAGAATTGGACACAATACTCCAGTTGAGACTGAACCAGTGTTTTATAAAAGGTTCATCATAACTTCCTTGCTTTTGTACTCTATGCTTCTGTGTATGAAGCCCGGGATCCTATAGTACTCCCATAGCGCTGTTCGTAGGGAGTTCCAGGATTTTGACCCAGCGACGTTGAAGGAACAGCCACTAAATGTCCAAGCTGGGATGGTGCGTGACTTGGAGGGGAACTTGGAGGTGGTGGTGTTCCCATCCGTCCGCTGCCCTTGTCCTTCTAGGTGGTGGGGGTTGCGGGGTTTGGGAGGTGCGGTCGAAGAAGCCTTGGTGAGTTGCTGCGGTGTATCCCGTAGACAGGACACACTGCAGTCACGGTGTGCCAGTGCAGAGGGAGTAACACTGTGAACTGATGTACTTATTTGAGATGCAGCACAGTTGAATTGTCCAACATGCATTGAAGACACATGGAACTATCAACTAACACAAACCCAATCCATGTTGCCCCTTCAGTCAGCATCTAACAACATCCATTACAGACCTTGACAACCCATTTAAGACTGCAATGATGCAGCAACGTAATTGTAACAAGTTAGATTTCACATGGTTCAATAAACCTCATCCCATTCCAGCCCACAATAAATGTGTCATCCAAGGGTCTAGGAATGCTTCAATAATGGAAGATTAAAAGATCAAATACTCCTTTGAATATAACTACAATAACACCAACTTGTATTTATATAGCACCTTTAACATAGTGAAATGTCCCAGGGCGTTGCACAGGAGCGATTATCAAACTAAATTTGACAGCGAGCCACATAAGAAGATATTAGGGCAGGTGACCAAATGCTTGTTCAAAGAGGTAGGTTTTAAGGAGAGTCTTAAAGGAGGAAAGAGAGGGAGAGAGGCGGGGAGGTTTAGGGAGCGAATTCCAGAGCTTAGGGCCTCAGCAACAGAAGGCACAGCCGCCAATGGTGGAGCGATTAAACTCAGGAATGCTCAGGAGGCCAGAATTTGAGGAGCACAGAGATCTCGGAGGGCTGTAGGGCTGGAGGAGGTTACAGTGATAGGAAGGGGGCGAGAGCCGTGGAGGGATTGGAAAACAAGGATGAGAATTTTGAAATCGAGGCGTTGTTTACCCGGAGCCAACGCAGGTCGGCGAGCACAGGGATGATGGGTGAACGGGACTTGGTGCGAGTTAGGACACGGGGCAGCCGAGTTTTGGATGACCTCAGTTTACGCAGGGTGGATTGTGGGAGGACAGCCAGGAGTGCGTTGGAATAGTCAAGTCTAGAGGTAACAAAGGCCTGGATGAGGGTTTCAGCAGCAGGTGGGCTGAGGCAGGGTCAGAGTCGGGCGGTGTTATGGAGGTGGAAATAAGCGATCTTAGTGATGGTGCGTGACATGAATCAGTCATTCATGAAAGAAAGACTTAGGAAATAATACTGAGCGGCCTGCGGGTGGCGCTGTCCAAGGAGAGTATAAATACTCGGGCACGGGCCCAGCTTGCGCAGGACATTCTTAACAGGAACTAGTGAAGGACACAACTAGACCTCCATGTTGTAAAACAGTTGATTAAAGCTTTGTTTAATGCTTAGACCAAGTGCCTAGTAGTTTTGTTACATCAGCGCAGATTTGAGGCTGGAAACTCATCTCGGGGTCAAATATGACACCAAGGTTGCGAACGATGGGGTTCAGCCTCAGACAGTTGCCAGGGTGAGGGATGGAGCCGATGGCTCGGGAATGGAGTTTGTGGATAATCCTCTATCCCAGTCCAACCCACAATAAATGGGTCAAGGGCCTAGTAATGCTTCAAAAGTGGAAGAAAAAAAAGATCGAATACTCCTTTGAATATTGGATGCTTCTGCTGCTGGGGCAAGGCACACGATGGCCTAGAAATTCAGTGGCCTGCGCCACCAGTTTGCGCCCAAAGAGGCCACTCAGAGGCTTTAGCGCCACTGGCCACAACCACCGCGATATTTAGCTGGGCGCTAATGGCGGCGTTAGCCTGTAGCGCTGCACCGCCACCGATGACGTCATCGGTGTGCGCAGCGCCCCGCTACCGCCCCGAACGCCATATTAGGTCGCGCCTGCCTCTTCTGCGCCGGCCGCAAATAGCGACCGGTACACAGGGGCCAACCTGTGGCGGTAGTGGCGCTAGTTAAGGTGGAGGTGCGGCCGGCCGCTTTTTCGGCGGCCGCCTGCCAGCACCTCCGTCCCCGGCCTCCTACACCACCCCCCCCGCGGCATTGCCGGCTGTTTCCCGAGAGCCCGGCACTTCTCCTTGGTGCCGGGCTCATTTGCCGGCACTCGCGAGCGAGGATCGCGCTGTTGCAGGCACCTCCCCCTTAACAGTGGGAGGAAGGCCTGCAGTACCGCAGCGTGCCGTGCCACAGCGGGTGGCGCTGCGGCCCTTTGCGCGCCGAAATTCAGTTTCAGCGCCCCAAGCGGGGCACGGGAAGCCTCGTTTAGTGGCCAGCTTCCATTTGGGGCGCAGAAACTGAATATCCCGATGGCGCAAGTGGCTCCGCGCGCAGCGGTAATTCCGGCGCCCAGGCGAGCTGGGCGCCCCAAACTGAATTTTTAGCCCGATGTGTTTCAGATCACTCAAACACGGCCGATTTGGATCCATTCTAGAAGAAAACAATTGTACTCCAACGTGGGTTATATAGGTTCAGATGCAGCAGTTTGGTTGAAAAAGTGAAGATGTGTCTGGGTTGTGGGGCCAATGCAGAGGAACATAGGAAAATACAGGTACAGAAAGCAATCTACAGCCCATCCCAAAAACAAATAGTCTTCACTCGCCCACTCCCTTAAATGTTTATCCAATTCTCCCTAAACACCGCTCCAAATTTAATATACGTGTGTGTGTGTGTGTGTGTGTGTGTGTGTGGACATCTCCTGTCAGGCTGATAGATAGTGTTTATACCTTTTTTTTACTTTATTCCACTTATTCTCATTGTCATTTAGAGTTTAGCCATTTGGTCAAAATGTTCTCTGTGAGGGACTACTTGTGAATGTTGAAACACTCCAAAGGCACCTTGGAAGCACCAACACAGTTCAAGAGACCCCTGTCCTAACGTCTAAAAGACACTAGGCAGAATCTTCCAAGGAATTATCATGCCCCGCCCGCCCCCCCCACTCCCCTGCCCCACCCCCCATGTTTGGGTGGTTTCGGAGGAGGCGGGAGTGGGAACTGTGCTGGAGAGCCACTCAGTTTGTATCCCAAAACTCCATCACCACTTCTGGGAATTTCCTCTGGGAGTGGCGGCGTATGTTGTGCTCGTGATTTTAAAACTCTCGTCCTTGTTTCCAAATCCCTCCATGGCCTCCTCGCCCCTCCCTATCTCTGTAACCTTCTCCAGCCCCTACAGCCCTCCGAGATCTCTGCGCTCCTCCAATTCTGGCCTCTTGCGCCATCCCCGATTTTAATCGTCCCACCCTTGGTGGCCGTGCCTTCAGCTGCCTAGGTCCTAAGCTCTGGAATTCCCTCCCTAAACCGCTCTACCTCTCTCTTTCCTCCTTTAAGTCGCTCCTTAAAACCTACCTCTTTGACCAAACATTTGGACACTTGTCCTAATACCTCCTTACGTGGCTCGGTGTCAAATTTTGTTTGATAATCGCTCCTGTGAAGCGCCTTGGGACATTTTACTATGTTAAAGAACATAAGAACATAAGAAGTAGGAGCAGGAGTAGGCCATACAGCCCCTCGGGCCTGCTCCGCCATTCAATAGGATCATGGCTGATCCGAATCTAGGCTCGTGTCCACTTCCCTGCCCACTCCCCGTAACCCCTAATTCCCTTATCAGCTAGGAAACTGTCTATCTCCGTTTTAAATTTATTTAATGTTGCAGCTTCCACAGCTCTCTGGGGTAGCAAATTCCATAGATTTACTACCCTCTGAGTAAAGAAGTTTCTCCTCATCTCAGTATTGAAATGGCAGCCCCTTATTCTAAGATTATGCCCCCTAGTTCTAGTCTCACCCATCAGTGGAAACATCCTCACCGCATCCACCCGATCAAGCCCCCTCACAATCTTATATGTTTTGATAAGATCGCCTCTCATTCTTCTGAATTCCAATGAGTAGAGGCCCAACCTACTCAACCTTTCCTCATAAGTCAACCCCCTCATCTCCGGAATCAACCGAGTGAACCTTCTCTGAACTGCCTCGAGAGCAAGTATATATTTTCTTAAATATGGAAACCAAAACTGTACGCAGTATTCCAGGTGTGGCCTCACCAGTACCCTGTATAACTGAAGCAAGACTTCCCTGCTTTTATACTCCATCCCCCTTGCAATAAAAGCCAAGATTCCATTGGCCTTCCTGATCACCTGCTGTACCTGCATACTAACCTTCTGTGTTTCATGCACCAGGACCCCCAGATCCCTTTGTATTGTAGCACTTTGCAGTTTCTTTCCATTTAGATAATAACTTGCTCTTTGATTTTTTCTGCCAAAATGCATAACCTCACACTTTCCAACATTATATTCCATCTGCCAAATTTCTGCCCACTCACTTAGCCTGTCTATGTCCTTTTGCAGGTTTTTTATGTCCTCCTCACTCACTGCTTTCCCTCCCATCTTTGTATCGTCGGCAAACTTGGATACGTTGCACTTGGTCCCCTCCTCCAAATCGTTAATATAGATTGTAAAGAGTTGGGGCCCCAGCACTGACCCCTGCAGAACACCACTAGTTACTGATTGCCAACTTGAGAATGAACCATTTATCCCAACTCTCTGTTTTCTGTTAGATAGCCAATCTTCCACCCATGCCAGTATATTACCCCCAATCCTGTGATTTTTTATCTTGTGCAGTAATCCTTTGTGTGGCACCTTGTCAAATGCCTTTTGGAAGTCCAAATACACTACATCCACTGGTTCCCCTTTATCCACCCTGTTTGATACATCCTCAAAGGCGCTACATAAATACACGTTGCTGCTGTTGCCCACCCATATTTGGACTGTCATATGCAAATGAGAGAATAATGATGAGAATGCTGACACCATGGATTCCTGAGCAATACTGGACATCAGGAATGTCATTGCATTCTGGATTGCTAAGGCAGTGGGGGGCACGGCACAGTGCTTTAAATATTAGTCGCCAGACCTAGGCTTGAAAAATTGGATCTATTGTCATTAGAATACAGATTAGGGCTCAATATGGTGAAATGATGAAATGGGGCAGGGTAGATAGAAGCAGATGTTTCCATTAGTTGGAGGGGCAATAAAGAATGAGAGGCCAAAGATAGAAGATTAAGGGGCAAAAATTCAGTTGCGTCCCTTCTGGGGCGCTAACTTCGCCCGGGCGCTGACTCCCCGAGAAAGTTAGCACCTTTGCGCCCGAAATTCAATGGTAGCACCCCAAGGAGGAGGCGCAGCACTACTGGAAGTGCTCCCTCTCCCGCTTGGGACGCTCCCAGGGAATATCGCGGCGCGACGTGCCGCAGCGCCGCGGCACTGCAGGCCACCCTCCCCTTATTAAAGGGGAGGGTCCTAGTGCAGCGTGCACGGGGGTCCTGCTGGGTCACCGGGGAGCGGCGTGCTGGCAATAGAGCCCGGCACTCTAGCCGGGCCGGCGGATTGTGGCCAGCGCCCCGTGGGGGGGATGGCAGCGGGAGCAGGTGCTAGCAGGTGGCCCAAAAAAAATGGCACTTCCCCTTTAATTATCGCCGCCCCGGCCGCACGTACACCCCCCTGACCCTGTCAGACACAGCGTCCGGCAGTAGGTCAGGGGGCACGACCAGAGTTTGCGGCCAGGGCGCAAGCGGGGCGGGGCGCTAACGGGAGGCACAAAGCAACCTAATTTTGCCCCCTTAATGTTCGAGATTTAGAACAGAGGGCAGCAGAAACTTCTTCACGCAGAGAGTTGTGAGGCTGTGGGATTCACTTCCAAGGTCAGTGGTTGAGACAGAAACTATGTCAACATTCACAATTAGATCAGATAAGCAGTGGAAGGAAAAGGAGCTGAAGAGATGTGGGTACAGGATAGGGCAATGTGATTAGGACTATTTGCTCATGTGGAAGGTAAGTACTGACGTGGACTGGTTGGATCGATTGGCCTGTTTCCACGTTGTAATTTCTACGCCGTATTTCTATATATCAATCGATCGGATTAGAAAACCCAGTCCAGTGTTAGCTACCATCACTTCAGGATGGACGGTAATTGCAGGCTAGATATTCTGGGCAGGATCTTCAATGGGCCATGGAGGCGGGATTGGAGGCGCGTGGGGGGTTAAAATCCCGAAATCGGGGGGGTACGAACCCATCCCGCCCCCAACCTGCCTCCATGCCAGTTTCAAAGGAGGCGGGTACCCGACCTGCGCTGGGACCCGCCTCCCCGAGGCGGGAAGGGGATTAGTGCCAATTAACTGCCTGTTAACAGGTAGTTAACAGGCAGTTTTTAGCCTAATCCCTATTTTCTTTCCTGAAGTGTGGGATTCCCGACGGCTCCAAATCACGCCAAGTTAGCGAGGCGGGCCGTCGGGCTAAAGGACTTGGAGGGGTCGAGATGTCCGGTGTTCAGGTGAGTGGTGGGTGCATGAGTGCAGAGGTAAGTGTGTTTGGTGTGTGTAAAGTGTTTAAAGAAGTTTTACTTACCTTTACTTACCTTTACAGCCTTCCTTCCTTCAGGTCTCGGGAGTCCCTCATCTCACCGGCACAGAAAGCAGAATGGCCGCGATCTGTCAAAAATTGCAGCATTCAGCTTTCTGTTACGGAGAGATCTCTAAATCATCCTGAGAGGAAGGAATTAACTTGGAATACAGATTGTCAGTGTTTGACAGCTTCAAACAGCTGTCAAATGCTGCTACTTCATCTGTCAAAAGGTCTTGACAGATGAAATATCAATCTGTGACGTCACCTGTTGCTGGGTGGCCCTTAATTGGCCTGCTGAGCCCGCTGGGTGGGCACAACAAGGTCAATCAAGTCAAAATCGCATGGGTTGGCTACAACTCGATGGAGGCGGGACTACAACCCCGAAAGTTGTAGTCACGCCTCCTACCCGCCTCCTCAATGAAAATCCAGCCCTCTGTTTCTGCACTCAAGATCCGAGGCGCAGGGGCGGCAGGAATGGGGGAGAGGGAGTTGCACTCCTGGCATACACCTTTGTACTCGGGTCTGGGCACCCAAGTATGAAAGCCTACCATCCTGAGGAAGATGCCATCAATCGATGGCATTTCAGCCGTGGCTCAGTGGGCAGCACTCTCGCTTCTGAGTCAGAAGGTTGTGAGTTCAAGTCCTACTCCAGAGACTTGAGCACAGCATCTAGGCTGAAGCTCTGAGGGCAGTACTGAGGGAGTGCTGCACTGTCGGAGGTGCCGTCTGTTGGCTGAGATGTTAAACCAAGGCTCCATCTGCCCTCCCAGGGGGCCGTAAAAAATCCTGTAGCATTCTTTTGAAGAAGAGCACGGGAGTTCTCCCCTGGCAATATTTATCCCTCAAGCAACATTATAAAGCAGATTATCTGGTCAGCTATCTCATTGCTGTTTGTGGGAGCTTGCTGTGTGCAAATTGGCTGCTCCGTTTCCTACATTACAACAGTGACTACACTTCAAAAATACTTCATTGGCTGTAAAGTGCTTTAGGATGTCCTGAATGTCCTTAGGTTGAACGTCCCATCCATAAGGTGGCACCTCCCGATAGTGCAGCACTCCCTCAGCACCCAGCTTAGATTTTGTGCTCAAGTGCCTGGGCTGGGGCTCGGACCCCTCACTTTCTCGACTCGGAGGCGAGAGTGCTACCCACCGACCCACGGCTGTCACCCCAGACAGCACGACGAGTTGGGGGTAAACTATTGCACGTGTAGCCCGGGCCCGTTCTAACGGAGCAG
The DNA here is from genome assembly GCF_052327205.1 of Somniosus microcephalus. Taxonomy (NCBI): domain Eukaryota; kingdom Metazoa; phylum Chordata; class Chondrichthyes; order Squaliformes; family Somniosidae; genus Somniosus; species Somniosus microcephalus. The sequence goes on along the minus strand of NC_140996.1, from coordinate 223,458,518 downwards.
CTGGGCGCTGCCTGCGGTGGATGAGTTTGCGCGGTTCTCCCAATTAGGTTGATGGATATCAAAAGTGGATTTTTTTTTATCTCATCATCGGCGCAGTCAGCAAGTCTGATGAGTGAAGGAGATAAGAGCATTATACACAGGCGCTGCAGGGGAAAGTACAGGAGAGAGTGTGATATCAATTGTCGAACTCAGCAAGCTTCGCTCAGCAATTGATTGTGCACTGAATCTCCTGTGGAATAAAGCAATAGATGTCAAATACGAAGCTTGCCAAGTTCAACAGCCAATTCTTTTTTAATGATTTATAATTTCTGGCAATGTATTTTTGCGCTTGGAGCTGACAGATCTCAGTGCTGAGTAATGCAGTATTTTTCCACATTCCTTTTTCTGACAGTGACAGGACCAGATGCTTTCAGGTTTTATGCAGTCGGCCAGAGGTCCAGTAACCTTTTCCCCATGTCTACCATAGCCGCAACCTCAGAACAACACCTCACAGCTCCTACACCAATCATCCGGGCAACTGTGATGACAATCAGTGTCTAGTTAGAAGGATATGGAGCCATGGCAGGAGGATGGAGTTAAGATACAGATCAGCCATGATCTCATTGAATGGTGGATCTGGGCTCATGGGTCTGCTCCTGTTCATACGTTATGTACTGTTTTATCTCATGTACTTTTGCTTTATTCGTTCTCGGTGTGTGGGCATCGCTGGCAAGTCACCATTTATTGCCCATCCCTAGTTGCCACGAGAAGGTAATGGTGGGCCTTCTTCTTCAACCACCAGCAGTCTATGTGGTGAAGGTTGATGCAACTGAGTGACTTGCATGGACACAGCAAGAAAAATAACACCAACTTGCATTTATATAGCGCCTTTAACGTAGTAAAACGCCCCAAGGCGCTTCACAGGAGCGTTAACAATCAACGTTTGACACCGAGCCACATAAGGAGATATTAGGACAGGTGACTGTTAGATCCAGGTATCTTAATGTTGTGTCCTTCAATAATCAGGCAAAGACTGCAGGGAACGATCAACAGGTGTTTACTGAATGAGGGTTCAAACTGCAACTGACTGTACAGATCACTACTCAGGGTTTATATACAGGTGTGGTCACTGCCGGTACTACAGGATACAGGAGCTGTAAAAAGCAGTTCTCCCCCTTAAAGGTACATACATTACAATTCCTCCCCTTTTAGATTAACAGTACCATAACACTCATTTAACAATTAAATATCAAACTAATTACAATTAACACTTTTAACATGCAACATTAACTGGAAATAGTCTATTTATAAATTCAGTCTTTGGGGAGGCTTCCTGATTCTTTCTGGATAACGCCTTTCCCAAGTGTCTCGCTCTTGGTGCGGAGGCGATTCTAACACCCTGTCGTCAGTTGATTCATCAGCTTCCAATGCTATTGTTTCTGAGGTAGATGCGACCTGTACGTCGGGTTCCTCACCAGGTACGTATGGCCGAGACATGGGGTTGACTCGTTCCTGTGACTCTAGGATCTGGTCAGCATGGCGTCTCACAATGTTCTCCCCAACATCCACTGTGTACATTAGTGGCCCCTGCCGTGTGCATATCGTTCCTGGTTGCCATTTCTCTGTTCGGTAGTCGCGGGCCAAGACTGGTTGCCCTACATTGAAGCTCCTTGTCGGCTTCTCATTGATGTGCTGGAATCGCTTATTCTCAACATCTCTTCGTACATTTGGTCTGAGCAAATCCAGACGAGATCTCAACCTTCAGTTAAAGAACATCATGGCCGGGGCCTGGTTGGTGACTGCATGTGTCGCATTTCTGTAGGCTAACAGGAAATTGTCCACCTTATGCTGCAGTGGAATGTCGTCATCGCACATGGCCTTTACTGCTTTTTTAAAGGTTTGTACGAACCTCTCAGCCAATCCATTTGTGGCTGGATGATACGGGGCGGATGTGTAATGCCTTACCCCATTCTTTTTCATAAATCTTCGAAACTCTTCGGACACAAACTGTGGTCCGTTATCAGAGCAAATCTGTTCTGGCAAGCTGTTCCTGGCAAAAATGGTCCGTAGGACTGCAATAGTTTTCTCCGTGGTGGTGGAAGGCATTTTGATCACCTCAGGCCATTTCGAGTGCGCATCCATGGCTATTAAAAACTTTGAGTCCATGAATGGACCAGCAAAATCAATATGCACCCGTTGCCATGGAGATGAGGGCCACTCCCATGGGTGTAGAGGGGCATGTGGTGGTGCATTTTGGACCTTCTGGCATCCTGAGCAGCTCTTTGTCAGGTCCTCGATTTGCTGATCGATCCCCGGCCACCACACATAAGCCCTAGCAAGGCTTTTCATTTTCACCCCTCCCAGATGACCTTCGTGAAGCTCATTGAGCACTCTCTCCCTTAACTTGGGTGGAATTACCACTCGGGATCCACACATCAAGGTCCCCTGGCATACTGACAGCTGTTCTCTTCTGGATGAGAATGCTGGCAACAGTGAGTCGCCATGTGCTGGCCATCCCTTCACCGTCAAATCATATACCCGAGACAGTGTTGGGTCATTTCGGGTCTCCTTCTCTATACCAGCGTTAGTACTGGCAAGCATTCAATTATAGTCGAATGAAATATTTCGACAGGATCCACTGCTGGTGCTTCCTCCGCAGTAGGCAGTGGCAGGCGTGATAGCCCATCAGCGTTTCCATGCTGTTTCGTGCCCTTATACTCAATATCATATTGGTGCGCCCCTAGAAAAAGGGACCATCTTTGTAGCCGTTGCGCAGTCATCACCGGAACGCACTTCTTTGGATTAAAGATGGAGACAAGTGGTTGGTGGTCAGTCAGCAAGGTGAACTTCTGCCCGTGCAGATAGTGATTGAACTTTTTCACTCCCCACACTAGGCTGAGGGCCTCCCTGTCAATCTGGGCGTAGTTACGCTTGGCTGAGGTTAGTGACCGAGATGCAAATGCTACTGGCCTCTCTGAGCCGTCCAGGAATTTGTGCGTGACCCAGATAGTTTGGTGATCCTCTGTTTTGATCACATTATGTAGTTTCAGACAACCCAGCTCCTTGCTTCCGGAGTCTGTATCACTCTTCTGTTCGTCTGAACTACTCTCCGTCACCTTATGTACCTTCTTGTACTTCTCCTGTGGAGATTTCTTGCTGCTGGTTTTCTTTCCCGACCTGCAGACTCTTGCTATGTGTCCTAATTTTCCAAACTGTCTGCACACTTTGTCCTTGAACCAGCAATCATTATGGTCGTGTGTTGTTCTGCCGCAGCGATAGCACTTCACTGTTCCGTATGACATTTCATTTGTGCCATATTCTTGCTGTCTCCGTTGTATCTCTGCAGCGCCCCGTGCGGCTGCTTCGTGTGATACTGCCATGCTGAAAGCCTTGTCCAGCGTAAGATCCTTTTCTGATAGAAGCCGTTTCTGGGTTCCTTCACTTTGAAGCCCACACACAAACTTGTCCGTTAAAGTATCTGCTAGTCCCGTTCCAAACTGGCAGTGTTTCGATAGCTTGCGCAGTTCCGTTAAATACTCAGCATTACTTTCATCTTTATGCTGGTTCCTTTTGTGAAACTTAAATCTTTCTGCTATCAGCAGCGGTGTGGGGTTTAAGTGGTCCTGTAGGATTGACACTATGTTTTCAAAATCCTTTTCTACTGGCTTCTCTGGGGTTACTAGGTTTCGTAGTAAGCCATACGTTTTTGCACCCATTGAATTCAACAATACCAGCGCTTTCTTGTCATCTGGCACTTCATTCGCCTTGCAGTATACTTCTATGCGTTCGACATATGTCGTCCAATCTTCGACTTCATTGTCGAACGCTGTGATACTGCCACTCTTCGGCATTTTTGGGTGTGGTTAGACTGGCTTAAAATGGCGTCTCCCGCGCTTTCCTTTCTTCCCCGCTGTGGCTTAAAATGGCGTCTCCCGCGCTGCTGCCAACACCACTCTCGCCGGTCCTCCTGGCAAATGGCGACACCCTGTGGGTTTCGTGCGCTGCTCCTGCGCTGCTGCCAATGCCACTCTCTGCGGTCCTTGTGGCAATAGCAGCGCCTCGTGTTTTCCTGCGCGCCTCTCTCCCCCGTTGACGCTGCTCGGCCCTTGAACACCGGCTGCGCTCTGCTCTCTCTCGCCTCTCTCCCCCGTTGATGCCGCTCGGTCCTGAACACTGGCTGCGCTCTGCTCGCTCTCGTTGACGCTGCTCGGCCCTTGAACACCGGCTGCGCCCTGTGCGCTCTGCCCTCTCTCTCTCCCCCGTCGACGCTGCTCGGCCTTTTTCTGTGCCGCTCGGTCGGCTCTAGCCGCCGCTGTCTGGGAAGGGTCTGCGCAGTACCTGTTGCCAGCCCGTTTCGCTGGACCACCGTGGCTGGAAAGCCAAGCCTGGCTCTCGACAGACTCCCCTGCGATGCCCGTGCTTCTGGACTCGACCTCCTTCCACTGTTCTCCAGGAGCGAATCCCTGGGAGGTGATGCAGAGTTGCAGGTAGGTTCGAATCTTTCTCGTCGCCAATGTTAGATCCGGGTATCTTAATGTTGTGTCCTTCAATAATCAGACAAAGACTGCAGGGAACGATCAACAGGTGTTTACTGAATGAGGGTTCAAACTGCAACTGACTGTACAGATCACTACACGGGGTTTATATACAGGTGTGGTCACTGCCGGTACTACAGGATACAGGAGCTGTAAAAAGTAGTTCTCCCCCTTAAAGGTACATACATTACAGTGACCAAAAGCTTGGATAAAGAAGTAGGTTTTCAGGAGTGTCTTAAAGGAGGAGAGAGAGGCGGAGAGGTTTAGGGAGGGAATTCCAGAGCTTAGTGCCGAGGCAGCTGAGGGCACGGCCGCCAATGGTGGAGCGATTATTATCAGAGATGCACAAGAGGTCAGAATTGGAGGAGCGCGGAGATCTCGGAGGGTTGTACGGCTGGAGGTGCTTACAGAGATAGGGAGGGGCGAGGCCACGGAGGGATTTGTAAACATGGATGAGAATTTTAAAATCTAGGTGTTATCAGACTGGGAGCCAATGTAGGTCAGCGGTAGGTAGCAGGTTTCTGCCTCTACCACTCTTTCATGCAGTGAGTTCCAGACCCCCGCCACACCGTGGGTGGAAAAAGTTTTCCTCAACTCCCCTCTAATCCTTCTACCAATTACTTTAAATCTCTGCCCCCTGGTTATTGACCCTTCTGCTAGGGGAAATAAGTCCTTCCTATCCACTCTATCTAGGCCCCTCATAATTTTATACACCTCAATCTAGTCTCCCCTCAGCCTCCTCTGTTCCAAAGAAAACAACCCCAGCCTCTCCAATCTTTCCTCATAGATAAAATTCCCCAGTCCAGGCAACATTCTGGTAAATCTCCTCTGCACCCTCTCTAGTGCGATCACATCCTTCCTGTAATGTGGTGACCAGGACTGTACGCAGTATTCTAGCTGAGGCCTCGCTGGTGTTTTATGGAAGTCCAGAGGTGGCTCCCCCTACCTCCCTGGAAGCCAGGGCACTGCCTCATTTGCTCGCCAGCCATGACGCTGCAGTCACTGATTGATGGCTGAGCTGTAATGCGAAACATAGAAACATAGAAGATAGGAGCAGGAGTAGGCCATTCGGCCCCTCGAGCCTGCTCCGCCATTCAATGTGATCATGGCTGATCATCCAAATTCAGTACCCGGTCCCTGCTTTCGCCCCATATCCCTTGGTCCCTTTAGCCTTAAGAAATATATCCAACTCCTTCTTGAATATATTTAATGAATTGGCCTCTACTGCCTTCTGTGGTAGAGAATTCCACAGGTTCACCACTCTCTGGGTGAAGAAATTCCTCCTCATCTCAGTCCTAAATGGCTTACCCCTTATCCTTAGACTGTGACCCCTGGTTCTGGACCCCCCGCCATCGGAAACATCCTTCCTGCATCTAGTCTGTCCAGTCCTGTTAGAATTTTATAAGTTTCAATGAGAAGTCCTTGTAAAGAACAGTAAATGTTTTTATCAAAAGCAAACTGCTGGAAATGTGAAACGTAAATATTCTCCACCCCAGAGAGCTGTGGAGGCTCAGTCGTTGAGTGTATTCAAGACAGAGATCGATAGATTTTTGAATATTAAGGGAATCAAGGGATATGGGGATAGTGCAGGAAAGTGGAGATGAGATAGAAGATCAGCCATGATCTTATTGAATGGCGGAACAGGCTTGAGGGGCCGAATGGCCAACTCCTGCTCCTATTTCTTATGTTCTAAATGGAAACTGCTGGTCAGGCAGCGTCTGCGGAGAGAGGAACAGAGACGAGCTACTGTCAGAACTGGAAGATGTTGGAGCTGCACAGCTTTAAAGCAAGTGTGGAGCCAGGGCAAAGTGGGGCAGGGAACAAATTAAAAAGACCCTCTCCCTTTTTGCCACTTTCCTGCCCTCTTCCTCCCCCCCCGCCCCACCTTTTACCTTTCTCAGCACTTGCTTAAAGGCTGCCCATCGCGAACATCTTCCGCTTCTGATGAAAGGTCGTTGACCTGCAACGCTAACTGTGTTTTCTCTCTCTCTCTCTCTCTCGCCACAGTAACTGGAGTTGCTGTGGTCTGGAATACGCACTGCCTGGAAGCAGATTCAATCGTAACTTTCAAAAGGGAATTGTTTAAATACTTGAAGGGAATACATTTACAGGCCAATGGGGAAAGAGCAGGGGGGAGTGGGACGAATTGGATCGCTCTACCAGAGAGCCGGCACAGGCACGGTGGGCCGAATGGCCTCCTTCTGCGCTGTATCGTTCTATCATTCTACATCTCTTTATTTTCAGTAGTTGCATGTTTCATCATTAATCCTGTAGCTTGTGTGTTTTTCTACGACCCTCAGTGGACATTTTGTGATGATGTCAGCTTCCCGATCATCAAACTCAAGATGTAAGTCATCTCCGCGCACCCCACCCCCACGTTCTCCGCGCACCCCACCCCCACCCCCCTCACTCTCCCCCACCCGCCCCCTCACCACCAACCCGACCACCCCACCCCCACCCGCCCCCTCACCTCCACCAGCCACCCCTCACCCTCCTCACCCCCACCCACCCCTCACCCTCCCCCACCCGCCCCCTCACCACCAACCCGACCACCCCACCCGCACCCCCACCCCCACCCGCCCCCTCACCTCCACCAGCCACCCCTCACCCTCCTCACCCCCACCCAACCCCCTCACTCTCCCCCACCCACCCCCTCACCACCAACCCGACCACCCCACCCGCACCCCCACCCCCACCCGCCCCCTCACCTCCACCAGCCACCCCTCACCCTCCTCACCCCCACCCACCCCTCACCCTCCCCCACCCGCCCCCTCACCACCAACCTGACCACCCCACCCCCACCCGCCCCACCCTCACCCGCCCCCGCCCCCTCACAACCCCACCCGCACCCCCACCTGCCCCCTCACCTCCACCAGCCACCCCCCACACCCACCCCTCACCCTCCCCCACCCGCCCCCTCACCTCCACCAGCCACCCCTCACCCTCCCCCACCCACCCCCTCACCACCAACCCGACCACCCCACCCCCACCCCCCACCCTCACCTCCACCCCCCACCCTCCTCACCGCCCCCACCACCCCCTCACCCCTCCACCGCTCACCCTCACCTCCACCATCCGCCCCCCTCACCTCCACCCCCACCCACCCCTCACCCCCACCCCTCACCTCCTCACCCCCACCCCTCACCCCAAACCCCCAACCCCACCACCCACCCCCTCACCCCCCCGACCCCTCGCCCCCACCCCCACCCTCCACACCACCCCCACCCACCCCCTCACCCCCACCAGCCACTACCCACCCTCCTCACCCTCACCCATCCCCCTAACCACCCCCCACACCAGCCCCCACCCTCCTAACCCCCAACAACATTTGAACTGCAATTTTCATTCCTCCCATATCATTTCGCTGACTCCCTCCGTCGCTGTGACCCGGGGCTGCGGAGTAAATCTGTGGCGACGTATAGAGCCCGACACTCACTTCTGGCAGCAAGAGCGCCTCGGAGAACACAGTCCCCCCTCTCTTTCTCAATTCAGCAGCAAATTACGCTGCATAGACATCTCACTGTTCCCCTCGGACTGCGAGTGAATGGACGGAACAGCGCTGAATGCCAGCTCGACGGACCGAACCCTCCTTGTTGGCTCCGAGCGCTTGTTTGAAGATTTTCTTTTTTAATTCAATACTTCATTCCCACTGTATACTCCCCCAGTGTTTTCTCTGGCAGTGCTGCGCTATAAGAATGAAGTCTGTTCTCGGTTTGAAATCCTTTCTTCACAAGTGACATGGCTTGAGTAGAGAGAACAAAGAGTGTTCAGTCATCTATTCATGACTTAGTAATGCGGCCTATCATACTGAGCAGTACATTGGAGCTTTTGTGCTGGGTTTTCCTAAATAATGTCAGGAATTATGAAATCTATGGGGCCTTATGTAATGAGCTAAGCAGTGCCCCTTGTTGAGCCGCCTATCATTTTTCCCTTCGTAACAGGCCAAATCGCTCAAATTATTATTTATCTTTTATTTCAAAAAAATGGAGAAAACTAGGTGAAGGGCCAAGGGTCAAAGTGCGGGACATCACCAAGGCCCCAAAGCTTAAGGGAGACGATGAGCTACATCAGGAAGTGATAATTCAGTGATGCCAAGCTCTGGTTTTAAAGGCATAAAGAACAGAGAAAAGAGGTCCCAGAGAATAATTATGGGGCCGAGACGGAGCGGATGGATGAAGGAGAGTTAAAAAAAAAAGACAGCCATTCAAAAGGGGACTTCATTTTATTTGTTTTCTGAACTGTACAGGGTCAGGATAAGTAATAAATGTGTCTCCTGTTCAACAGATCGCAACAAAAAGCAAATAAAATATACACCAAGTTAGTGACTTCGGTTAAATGCTTCGGTTTGGGCCTTCAGATGGCCCAAATATTTAATCCTATTAGTCGGACGAATAATGACTCAGCATTGTTAATGAACACAGCAGGAAGCTTGGGCTATTGGTTCACATGGTGATTAAGAACATTTTTAATGGAAATGCAAACTGTGTGTGTGTATGTGTGTGTGTGTGTGTACAGGCCCAGTCCAGCAACGTCTCCATTTCAAAATTCTCATCCTTGTTTTCAAATCCCTCCACGGCCTCCTCGCCCCCCTCCCCATCTCTGCAATCTCCTACAGCCTTACACCCCTCCGAGATCTCTGCGCTCCTCCAATTCTAGGCCTCTTGCGCATCCCAGATTTCCATCTCTCAACCATTGGCGGCCGTGCCTTCAGCTGCCCGGGTCCTAAGCTCTGGAATTCCCTCCCTAAAGCCCTCTGTCTCTCTCTCTTCGTTTAAGAGGGTCCTTAAAACCTACCTCTTTGACCAAGCTTTTGGTCACCTGTCCTAAAATCGCCTTATGCGGCTTGGTGTCAAGTTATCTTTAATAGCGCTCCCGTGAAGCGCTTTGGGACGTTTTACTACGTTAAAGAGCCAAATAAATGCAAGTTGTTGTTGTTGGATGAGCTGAAGCTTACGGAGGGTGCAAGGTGGGAGGTCAGCCAGGAGGGGGTTGGAATAGTCGAGTCTAGTCAAGTCAAAGGCATGGGCGAGGGTTTCAGCAGCAGATGAGCTGAGGCAGGGGCGGAGACGGGCGATACTAAGGAGGTGGAAGTAGACAGTCTTGGTGATAGAGAGGATTTGGAGTCGGATGCTCAGCTCAGGGTCAAATAGGACGTTGAGGTTGCGAACAGTGATTCAGCCTCAAGTGGCCAGAGAGGGGGATGGTGTCAGATACAGAGGAGATACATTAATAACATAATGGCCCAGAAATTCGGGTCGGGGGCTTCCCGCGGGTGCAAGCCCCCGACCTGCACTTATCTTGCGCGCCGGCAGTTGAGCTCTGGGCTCCCGTGGAATTCCGCTCCGGGGCCTGGCCCAGCTGCCGGCGCGCTGTGCTTGTGTGTCCCAGGGGCGTAGTTAGTGCGATGCGTCCCCTGGGATCACGTGAGCCATGGGCAGCCAATCGGAGGAGGGAAAAGCCCATTTATAAGGTTGACAGGAAGACCTGTCTAAACTTATGAATACTCCGGCCCCAAAGCAGTAGTAAACCTTCAAATAAATTTTAAAAAATCATCACACTTTTTAAATAAACTATAAATTACATTAAATAACTATTTTAAACAATAATTTACATTTTTGAAAAAAATAATTTTATTAAAAAACGGGGCTAAAAATAAACTTACCTTGCTTTAAAGTATTTAAAAATAATAAACCTGTGGAAAAAATGTTTTAATTTTAATTAATTGACCACTTACCTTTTAAAATGCAGGCCTTACGCCTGGTTTTTACATTTCTAAAATCTAAAGACTTACCCTCACGGAAAAACCTGTAGAAAAAACGTAAGTTCAAAGTGCACGCGCAGACTCTCCCGCGCGCACGCGTTCGACCTCTGAACCCCTTGGTTCAGAGGAACGGAAGTGCCGGTTTCCCGCGCATGCGCAGTGCATCCAGGAAACCGGCACTTCCATCGGGTCCACGCGCGAGTACCCCGTGCGTACTCACGCGTTGGGACCTGAATTTCTGGGCCATTAATTAATGCGCAGTATGAAAATTCGAGTATTAAACTTTTAATAGCAAAGGCAGAAGATTTACTAAATGTGCTAAAATATGAAGAAGTTTTAATTTGAAAATTCCTATGTATTTTGGAGGCTCATCAATGTGACGGATGCAGGTGTTCAGAAACGGAAGATGTTTCAATTTGGGACACCCAGGGTCAGAGTCACGTACTTCCAGGTCAGGTATGGCCAGATACCGATTTAAAATGTCTCTGTTCTGTCTCCAGTTACTTGTTAGAGATGCTGAGAGGATGTTTCCCCGGGCTGGAGAGTCAAGAACTAGAGGGCATAGTCTCAGGATAAGGGGTCGGCCATTTAGGACCGAGATGAGGAGAAATTTCTTCACTCGGAGAGTTGTGAATCCTTGGAATTCTCTACCCCAGAGAGCTGTGAATGCTCAGTCGTTGAGTATATTCAAGGCTGAGATAGATAGATTTTTTGGCACTAAGGGAAGGACGGGATATGGTGATAGGACGGGAAAGTGGAGATGAGGTAGGAGATCTGCTATGATCTTATTGAATGATGGAGCAAGCTCGAGAGATAGTATTGCCTACTCCTGTTTCTATTTCTTGTGTGCTTATGTTCTTATATGTTTCCTACTTAATTACCGTGCTGGGCAGCGATCCCGCAGGTCCTAGGCTGCGGCCTCCTGCCTGCGATCTTCCGCTCCCGCCCACCGGACAGTTAGTGTATCTCGCCATGTTCGGGCAGGATTCTGATGAAAGTTATGGTACTAAGAACCTTAAGATGGCCCACACCTCTACTTTTCGCAGGACTTCCAGCTTGCACAGTCCTCATCAGGGCTCAGCACACACACGCATTACCGGCACCCACCCCTCCACCCCACATTAAAATCGGGGCAAGTAATGTTATCCTAGTCTCTGGTGATGGTAAGTTTATAATATATAATGGTAGTTTACTCTAGGAGTTTGTAGTGGCAGATTCATTCTAGGCTCATGTAATGACAGATTCATTCTAGGCCCCCGTAATGGCTGATTCATTCTAGGCCACTGTAATGACAGATTCATTCTAGGCCCCTGTAATGGCAGATTCATTCTAGGGCTCTGTAATGGTAGATTAATTCCAGGCCCCAGTAATGGTAGATTCATTCTAGGCCCCTGTAATGATAGATTCATTCTAGGCCCCTGTAATGATAAATTCATTCTAGGCCCCTGTAATGGTAGATTAATTCTAGGCCCCTATAAGGGTAAATTCATTCTCGAACCATGTAATAATAGATTAATTCTAGGCCCCTGTAATGATAGATTCATTCTAGGCCCCTGTAATGATAGATTCATTCTAGGCCCCTGTAATGGTAGATTAATTCTAGGCCCCTATGAGGGTAAATTAATTCTCGGCCCATGTAATAATAGATTCATTCTAGGCCCCTGTAATAATAGATTCATTCTAGGCCCCTGTAATGATAGATTCATTCTAGGCCCCTGTAATGGCAGATTCATTCTAGGCCCCTGGAATGGCAGACTCATTAAAGGCCGCTGTAATGGTAGATTCATTCTAGGCCCCTGTAATGGTAGATTCATTCTAGGCACCTGTAATGACAGATTAATTCTAGGCCCCTGTAATGGCAGATTAATTCTAGGCCCCTGTAATGGCAGGTTCATTCTAGGCCCCTGTAATGGTAGATTCATTCCAGGCCCATGTAATGGCAGATTCATTCTAGGCCCCTGTAATGGTAGATTCGTTCTAGGCCCCTGTAATGGCAGATTAATTCTAGGCCCCTGTAATGGCAGATTCATTCTAGGCCCCTGTAATTGTAGATTCATTCTAGGCCCCTGTAATGGTAGATTCATTCTAGGCTCCTGTAATGGTAGATTCATTCTAGGCCCCTGTAATGGTGATTCATTCTAGGCCTCTGTAATGGTAGATTCATTCTAGGCCCCTGTAATGGCAGATTCATTCTAGGCCTCTGTAATGGTAGATTCATTCTAGGCCCCTGAAATGGCAGATTCATTCTAGGCCCCTGTAATGGTAGATTCATTCTAGGCCCCTGTAGTGGTAGATTCATTCTAGGCCCCTGTATTGGTAGATTCATTCTAGGCCCCTGTAATGGTAGATTCATTCTAGGCCCCGGTAATGGTAGATTCATTCTAGGCCCCTGTAGTGGTAGATTCATTCTAGGCCCCTGTATTGGTAGATTCATTCCAGGCCACTGTAATGGCAGATTCATTCCAGGCCCCTGGAATGGCAGACTCATTAAAGGCCGCTGTAATGGTAGATTCATTCTAGGCCCCTGTAATGGTAGATTCATTCTAGGCACCTGTAATGACAGATTAATTCTAGGACCCTGTAATGGCAGATTAATTCTAGGCCCCTGTAATGGCAGATTCATTCTAGGCCCCTGTAATGGTAGATTCATTCTAGACCCTTGTAATGGCAGATTCATTCTAGGCCCCTGCAACGGTAGCTTCATTCTAGGCCCCTGTAATGGTAGATTCATTCTAGGCCCCTGTAATGGCTGGTTAAATCTAGGCCCCTGTAATGGTAGATTCATGCTAGGCCCCTGTAATGGTAGATTCATTCTAGGCTCCTGTAATGGTAGATTCATTCTAGGCACCGATAATGGCAGATTCATTCCAGGCCACTGTAATGGCAGATGCATTCCAGGCCCCTGGAATGGCAGACTCATTAAAGGCCGCTGTAATGGTAGATTCATTCTAGGCCCCTGTAATGGTAGATTCATTCTAGGCACCTGTAATGACAGATTAATTCTCGGACCCTGTAATGGCAGATTAATTCTAGGCCCCTTTAATGGTAGATTCATTCTAGGCCTCTGTAATGGTAGATTCATTCTAGGCCCCGGTAATGGTAGTTTCATTCTAGGCCCCTGTAATGGTAGATTCATTCTAGGCCCCGGTAATGGTAGATTCATTCTAGGCCCCTGTATTGGTAGATTCATTCTAGGCCCCTGTAATGGTAGATTCATTCTAGGCCCCGGTAATGGTAGATTCATTCTAGGCCCCTGTAATGGCAGATTCATTCTAGGCCCCTGTAATGGTAGATTCATTCTAGGCCACTGTAATGGTAGATTCATTCTAGGCCCCGGTAATGGCAGATTCATTCTAGGCCCCTGTAATGGCAGATTCATTCTAGACCCCTGTAATGACAGATTCATTCTAGGCCCCTGTAATGGTAGATTCATTCTAGGCCCCTGTAATGGTAGATTCTTTCCTGGCCCCTGTAATGGTAGATTCATTCTAGGCCCCTGTAATGACAGATTCATTCTAGGCCCCTGTAATGGTAGATTCATTCTAGGCCCCTGTAATGGCAGATTCATTCAAGGCCCCTGTAATGGTAGATTCATTCTAGGCCTCTGTAATAGTAGATTCATTCTAGGCCTCTGTAATGATAGATTCATTCTAGGCCCCTGTAATGGTAGATTCATTCTAGGCCTCTGTAATGGTAGATTCGTTCTAGGCCCCTGTAATGGTAGAGTCGTTCTAGGCCCCTATAATGGTAGATTCATTCTAGACCCCTGTAATGGTAGATTCGTTCTAGGCCGCTATAATGGTAGATTCATTCTAGACCCCTGTAATGGTAGATTCATTCTAGGCCCCTGTAATGATCGATTCATTCTAGGCCCCTGTAATGGTAGATTCATTCTAGGCCCCTGTAATGGTAGATTCATTCTAGACCCCTCTAATGGTAGATTCATTCTAGACCTCTGTAATGGTAGATTCATTCTAGGCCTCTGTAATGGTAGATTCATTCTAGGCCTCTGTAATGGTAGATTCCTTCTAGGCCACTGTAATGGTGAATGCATTCCAGGCCAGTGTAATGGCAGATTCATTCTAGGCACCTGTAATGGTGGATTCATTCTAGGCCCCTGTAATGGTAGATTCGTTGTCAGGCCCCTGTAATGGTAGATTAATTCCAGGCCCATATAATGGCAGATTGATTCTAGGCCCCTGTAATGTCGGATTCATTCTAGGCCAGTTTAATGGCAGATTCCTTCTAGGCCTCTGTATTGGTAGATTCATTCTAGGCCCCTGTAATGGTAGATTCATTCTAGGCCCCTTTAATGGTAGATTCATTCTAGGCCCCTTTAATGGTAGTTTCATTCTAGGCCCCTTTAATGGTAGATTCATTCTAGGCCCCTTTAATGGCAGATTGATTCTAGGCCCCTGTAAAGGCAGATTCATTCTAGGCCCCTGTAATGGAAGATTAATTCTAGGCCCCTTTAATGGTAGATTCATTCTAGGCCCCAATAATGGCAGATTCAATCTAGGCCCCTGTAATGGCTGATTCTTTCTAGGCCCCAGTAATGGTAGATTCATTCTATGCCCCAGCAATGGTAGATTCATTCTAGGACTCTGTAGTGGCAGATTCATTCTAGGACTCTGTAGTGGCAGATTAATTCTAGGCCCCTGTAATGGTTGATTCATTCTCGGGCCCCTGTAATGGCAGATTCATTCTAGGTCCCTGTAATGGTAGATTCATTCTAGGCCTCTCTATTGGTTGATTCATTCTAGGCCCCTGTAATGGTAGATTCATTCTAGGCCCCTGTAATGGTAGATTTATTCTAGGCCCCTGTAATGGCAGATTCATTCTAGGCACCTGTAATGGCCGATTCATTCTAGATCCCTGTAATGGCAGATTGATTCTAGGCCCCTGTAATGGCAGATTCATTCTAGGCCCCTGTAATGTAAGATTCATTCTAGGCCCCTTTAATGGTAGATTCAATCTAGGCCCCTGTAATGGCCGATTCTTTCTAGGCCCCTGTAATGGTAGATTCATTCTAGTCCCGAGTAATGCTAGATTCATTCTACGCCCTAGCAATGGTAAATTCACTCTAGGACTCTGTAGTGGCAGATTCATTCTAGGACTCTGTAGTGGCAGATTAATTCTAGGCCCCTGTAATGGTCGATTCATTCACAGGCCCCTGTAATGGTAGATTCATTCTAGGCCCCTGTAATGGTAGATTCATTCTAGGCCCCTGTACTGGCAGATTCATTCTAGGCCCCTGTACTGGCCGCGCTAGACGTGCTCCTATCTAGTTATCCAGCAAGTTAAACACGTATTCAAAATAATTCTTCGTGAAGCCGTTTGCTGTTTGAAGCCTTTACTTGAACAAATTTTGTGAAACTGTAAACAAAGATAGAGTATGTTTTGTACATAAACTGAGTACTATACATTCGATATTACATAAGATATTAACATATTTACAACAGTAGAATAGACTAATTGTATAACTAACTAACATTTGGACTCACTTCTGTAACTATCAAATATTAACCTTTTATAAACATAGTGTTATCAAAATACTACTCTGACAACGTTGCTATTATGCTAACAAACAAAGATACTCACAGATATTGCGCTTGGCCTAATATATGAAATCAGGTTACATTGGATTGTGAATCCCTTATGGAATCCTCCATTACTGCCAGGTTCTTCCTGGAATTCTACTTCCTGAGATTCTACTTCCTGGGTTACACAGCAAGAAAGGTACGAAGGTCAAATGACCTCTCACAGGAAGAAAGGAACAAAGGTCAAATGACCTCACACAGGAAGAAAGGAACAAAGGTCAAATGACCTCTGTTTCATACAAACACACTGCTAACACAATAACCACCACCAGAGGGTGCTACTGCATGTAAAAATGTCCAGAATGTCCACATAATGTCCAGAACAGCCCCTGTAATGGCAGATTCATTCTAGGCCCCTGTAATGGCAGATTCATTCTGTGCCCTTTAATGGTAGATTAATTCTAGGCCCTTGTAATGGCTGAATCATTCTAGGCCCCTGTAATGGCAGATTAATTCTAGGCCCCTGTAATGGTAGATTCATTCTAGGCCCCTGTAATGGCAAATTCATTCTAGGCCCCTGTAATGGCAGATTCATTCTAGGCCCCTGTAATGGTAGATTCATTCTAGGACTCTGTAGTGGCTGTAAAGCACCTTGGGATCTCCTGAGGTCCTGAAAGGTGGGATATCGATGTGAATTCTTCATTTACAGTGTTCCTGCCAGGTGCAGTGCTCATTAGACTAACTTTTGGTGAACAGTTAATTGCTTTGCAGGTTTCATTTCACTCACGTGCAGCAGTCTTTGTCAATGTGGTCGCCTGTCAATCAATTGCCATTGTGTAACAGCAGATTGTCCAGCTGACCAGCTCAGTAATTCGTGCACTAGATCAGTCAACACATGGCTGGCTGGGTTCATTGCTGTGTCGATGAGAGGACCTGGAATGTTGTGAATAAATTCAATATCAGATTAAAGGTAATTGGCAAAAAAAAGAGGGGAGATGAGGAGCTTTTTTTTTTACGCAGCGAGTTGCTGTGATCTGGAATACGCTGCCTGAAAGGGCAGTGGAAGCAGATTCAATAGTAACTTTCAAAAGGGAATTGGATAAATACTCGAAAGGGGAAAAAAATGCAGGACCATGGGGAAAGGGCAGGGGAGTGGGACTAATTGGAGAGCTCTTTCAAAGAGCCGGCACAGGCACGATGGGCCGAATGGCCTCCTCCTGTGCTGTATAATTCTGGTAGATTGAGTCTAGGGCCCTGCAATAGCAGATTCATTCTAGGATGCTGTAATGCTGCATTCACCTGGGGCCCTGTAATGGTAGCTGCATGGAAGAGCCCTGTAATGTTAGGTTCATTCTCGGACCCTTTATTGATAGTAAAAACAGAAAATGCTGAAACATAGAAACATAGAACATAGAAAAATAGGAGCAGGAGTTGGCCATTCGGCCATTCGAGCCTGCTCAGCCATTCAATATGATCATGGCTGATCCTCCATCTCAATACCATATTCCCGCTCTCTCCCCATACCCCTTGATGCCTTTTGCACCTAGAAATTTATCTGTCTCCTTCTTGAATATATTTAATGAATTGGCCTCCACAGCCTTCTGTGGTAGAGAATTCCACAGGTTCACCACTCTCTGGGTGAAAAAATTTCTCCTCATCTCAGTCCTAAATGTCCTACCCCGTATCCTGAGACTGTGACCCCTTGTTCTAGACCCCCCAGCCAGGGGAAACATCCTCCCTGCATCCAGCCTGTCTAGCCCTGTCAGAATTTTATACGTTTCAGTGAGATCCCCTCTCATTCTTCTAAGCTCAGCAGCTCAGGCAGCATCTGTGGAGCAAGGAACAGAATTAACGTTTCAAGTCGACGACCTTTCGTCAGATGTACCAGAGGAGGATTTGGAACAATTGTCAGAGATAATTGTAGAAAATCAATTGGCCCTTTCTCGTATCATAGATCTTTGATGCTGGGGATCAGTCTCGTAGTTCTCTGAAGTGCCTCCAGTGTTTGAATAATAATGTTCCAATGACCAAAACTGGACACAGTAATCAAAGGTGTGCTCTTACCAGATCTGAATCACTTTCAACGTCATCCTTGGCCAATTGAACAGTGAGCGAACACAAAACCTAGGCTGGCACTCCAGCGCAATACTGAGGGAGTGCTGCACTGTCGGAGGTGCAGTCTTTCAGATGAGAAATTAAACCGAGGCCCCGTCTGCTCTCTCGGGTGGATGTAAAAGTTCACATTGCATTATTTCAAAGAAGAGCAGGGGGAGTTCTCCCTGGTGTCCTGGGGCCAATATTTATCCCTCAACCAACATCACCAAAACAGATTACCTGGTCGATATCACATTGCTGTTTGTGGGATCGTGCTGTGCACATATTGGCTGCTGCGTTTCCTACATTACAACAGTGACTACAACTCAGAAGTACTTCATTGGCTGTGAAGCACTTTGAGATGTCCTGAAGTCGTGAAAGGCGCTCTATAAATTCGCTCATTTATTTATTCATTCAATCATGGATGACGTTTGCTGCCCATATCTTTTGTCCCCCAGTTAGGTTTCATTTACAAATGTGATCAATTTTCATTGAATTTCTGTATCCAGGTCATTGATGTAATTTAGAAATGGTCGTGGTTCTAGCGTTAATCCCAAGGACACGCCTCACCACATCTTTTAGTTCTATGTTCATGTAATGGTTGGGTCATACTAAAGCCCTACAATGTCAAGTTCATTCTGCAGACCTGTAAGAGCAGGTTTACTCTGTGGTTCTTCACTGGCAGCTTTACTGTATGGCCCGGTAATGGTAGAAAGAAAGACTTGCATTTATATAGCACCTTTCACGAGCAGCAGATGTCCCAAAGCGATTTACAGTCAATGAAGTACTTTTTAAAGTGGAGTCACTATTGTAATGTAGGAAACGCGGCAGCCAATTTGCGCACAGCAAGCTCCCACAAACAGCAATGTGATAATGACCAGATAATGGGGGAAAAATTCAGATGGTTGTGCCTACCGTTAGCGCCTTAAGAGGGCGCTAACGGGACGCAAAGCAACTAGCGCCCAGGCGCGGCACTGCCCACGCCTCCCGCAAATTTCAGCGGGAGGTTAATGGTGGCGCTGACCGGTAGCGCCCTGCGACGCTGCGCCGTTGCCGATGACGTAATTGGCGTGCGCAGCACCCCGCTCATGCCCCGGCCATGATCTTCGGGAGCGCCCCCTGACTTACTGCTGGACGCTATGTCTGACGGGGTCAGGGGGAAGTACCTGCGGCCAGGGAGACGCAATTTAAAGGCGAGGCGGCCATTTTTGTTGCTGGCCGCCTGCCAGGACCTGCCTGCGCTCCCGTCCCAGACCTCCTGAAATGCAACCCCCCCCCCGCGGAGTGCTGGCTGCGCTCCAAAAGCCCTGCATTTCTCTTGAGTGCCGGGCTCTTTTGCCTGCACTCCCGATCCCCAGGGGCCCAGCTGGGCCCCAGGTCGCGTTGCTCAAGGCCCCTCCCCTTTAAGAAAGGGCGGAAGGCCTGCAATACCGCAGTGTGACGTGCCGCAGCATGTGGCACTGCGGCACATAACGCCGTAATATTAACTCACAGCGCCCCAAGAGGGATGCGAGGTGCATCCAGTAGCGTCCCGCTTCCCTCTTGGGGCACAACCACTCAATTTCCGGCGCGGGGACGCTAATTTATCGCCGGGGCGCTACTCAATTTTTAGCCCAATGTGTTTTTTAGTGATGTTGATTGAGGGATAAAGATTAGCCCCAGGACACCTGGGATAACTCCCCTGCTCTTCTTCAAAATAGTGCCATGGGATCTTTTACGTCCAGCTGAGAGAGCAGACAGGGCCTCGGTTTAATGTCTCATATGAAAGACGGCACCTCCGACAGCGCAGCACTCCCTCTGAGGGAGTGCTGCGCTGGAGCGTCCGCCTTGATTTTTGTTCTCAAGTCTCTGTAGTGGGACTTGAACCCACAACCTTCTAACTCAGAGGAGAGAGTGCTACCCACTGAGCCACAGCTTACATAGTGGAGTCACTCTATGCCCTGTAATGGTGAGTTCATTCCCTGGCCCTGTAATGGTGAGTTCATTCCCTGGCCCTGTAATGGTGAGTTCATTCACTGGCCCTGTAATGGTGAGTTCATTCCCTGGCCCTGTAATGGTGAGTTCATTCTCTGGCCCTGTAATGGTGAGTTCATTCACTGGCCATGTAATGGTGAGTTCATTCTCTGGCCCTGTAACGGTGAGTTCATTCTCTGGCCCTGTAACGGTGAGTTCATTCACTGGCCCTGTAATGGTGAGTTCATTCACTGGCCCTGTAATGGTGAGTTCATTAACTGGCCCTGTAATGGTGAGTTCATTCACTGGCCCTGTAATGGTGAGTTCATTCACTGGCCCTGTAATGGTGAGTTCATTAACTGGCCCTGTAATGGTGAGTTCATTCACTGGCCCTGTAATGGTGAGTTCATTCACTGGCCCTGTAATGGTGAGTTCATTCCCTGGCCCTGTAATGGTGAGTTCATTCCTGGCCCTGTAATGGTGAGTTCATTCTCTGGCCCTGTAATGGTGAGTTCATTCCCTGGCCCTGTAATGGTGAGTTCATTCCCTGGCCCTGTAATGGTGAGTTCATTCCCTGGCCCTGTAATGGTGAGTTCATTCCTGGCCCTGTAATGGTGAGTTCATTCCCTGGCCCTGTAATGGTGAGTTCATTCTATGGCCTTATAATGGTGAGTTGATTCTCTGGCCCTGTAATGGTGAGTTCATTCTCTGGCCCTGTAATGGTGAGTTCATTCTCTGGCCCTGTAATGGTGAGTTCATTCTCTGGCCCTGTAATGGTGAGTTCATTCTCTGGCCCTGTAATGGTGAGTTCATTCCATGGCCCTGTAATGGTGAGTTCATTCCCTGGCCCTGTAATGGTGAGTTCATTCCATGGCCCTGTAATGGTGAGTTCATTCCCTGGCCCTGTAATGGTGAGCTCATTCCCTGGCCCTGTAATGGTGAGTTCATTCCCTGGCCCTGTAATGGTGAGTTCATTCCCTGGCCCTGTAATGGTGAGTTCATTCCCTGGCCCTGTAATGGTGAGTTCATTCCCTGGCCCTGTAATGGTGAGTTCATTCCCTGGCCTTGTAATGGTGAGTTCATTCCCTGGCCCTGTAATGGTGAGATCATTCTCTGGCCCTGTAATGGTTAGTTCAGTCCCTGGCCCTGTAATGGTGAGTTCATTCCCTGGCCCTGTAATGCTGCGTTCATTCGCTGGCCCTATAATGGTGAGTTCATTCTCTGGCCCTGTAATGGTGAGTTCATTCTCTGGCCCTGTAATGGTGAGTTCATTCACTGGCCCTTTAATGGTGAGCTCATTCCCTGGCCCTGTAATGGTGAGTTCATTCCCTGGCCCTGTAATGGTGAGTTCATTCCCTGGCCCTGTAATGCTGAGCTCATTCGCTGGCCCTATAATGGTGAGTTCATTCTCTGGCCCTGTAATGGTGAGTTCATTCTCTGGCCCTGTAATGGTGAGTTCATTCACTGGCCCTTTAATGGTGAGCTCATTCCCTGGCCCTGTAATGGTGAGTTCATTCACTGGCCCTTTAATGGTGAGCTCATTCCCTGGCCCTGTAATGGTGAGCTCATTCCCTGGCCCTGTAATGGTGAATTCATTCCCTGGCCCTGTAATAGTGAGCTCATTCCCTGGCCCTGTAATGGTGAGTTCATTCCCTGGCCCTGTAATGGTGAGTTCATTCCCTG
Source organism: Somniosus microcephalus (assembly GCF_052327205.1). Lineage (NCBI taxonomy): Eukaryota > Metazoa > Chordata > Chondrichthyes > Squaliformes > Somniosidae > Somniosus > Somniosus microcephalus. The sequence continues at coordinate 223,436,973 of NC_140996.1, read as the reverse complement.
GCCCTGTAATGGTGAGTTCATTCCCTGGCCCTGTAATGGTGAGTTCATTCCCTGGCCCTGTAATGGTGAGCTCATTCCCTGGCCCTGTAATGGTGAGTTCATTCTCTGGCCCTGTAATGGTGAGTTCATTCTCTGGCCCTGTAATGCTGAGTTCATTCTCTGGCCCTGTAATGGTGAGTTCATTCTCTGGCCCTGTAATGGTGAGTTCATTCTCTGGCCCTGTAATGCTGAGCTCATTCCCTGGCCCTGTAATGGTGAGTTCATTCCCTGGCCCTGTAATGGTGAGTTCATTCTCTGGCCCTGTAATGCTGAGCTCATTCTCTGGCCCTGTAATGGTGAGCTCATTCCCTGGCCCTGTAATGGTGAGTTCATTCCCTGGCCCTGTAATGGTGAGTTCATTCTCTGGCCCTGTAATGCTGAGCTCATTCTCTGGCCCTGTAATGGTGAGCTCATTCCCTGGCCCTGTAATGGTGAGCTCATTCCCTGGCCCTGTAATGGTGAGTTCATTCTCTGGCCCTGTAATGCTGAGCTCATTCTCTGGCCCTGTAATGGCGAGTTCATTCCCTGGCCCTGTAATGGTGGGTCCATTCTTGGCTCCGTCTTTCAGATGACTTGGTAAACTGAGTCCCCGTCTGCCCTCTCAGATGGACGTAAAAGTTCCCATGGCCGTATTTCGAACAAGAGCAGGGGAAGTTCTCTCCGGTGTCCTGGGGCCAATATTTACCCCTCAATCAACTTCACTAAAACAGATTATCTGGTCATTATCACATTGCTGTTTGTGGGAGTTTGCTGTGTGCAAATTGGCTGCTGGGTTTCCTACATTACAACAGTGACTATACTCCAGAAACACTTCATTGGAGGTAAAGCGCTTTGGGACGTCCAGTAGTCGTGAAAGACGCGATTGAAATGATCTTTCTTTTCTTCCTTTCCTTCTTCCTTCCTTCCTTTCTTTCTTTCTTGCAATGCTGTGTTGATTCTGTAATGGTGTGTGTTGCTTAGTGAAGCTGCAACCAATCAGGCCAGCTACACCTGTAAAACAGCAATTGTTTCCCTTCAACAGTAGTTGTGTTATCAGGATGTCACTTTTCACTGTTTCAATTCGATATGTGTGAGTAAATTGATCTTAAATTTGCTGTTTAATCTGTAATATATAAAGTTGTGTATTGTCAAAACTCCAAGGCAAGCTTGATCTGACAGCTGATAGACACTTCACTGGATAAAATCCTGGACTCTCTTCTGCTGAGATACACTGACATCAGTTTATACTCGACATTGAAGCACGGACTAATATCACACATTGAGGCATTTCAAGGTTATTTTGGTCCATTCGCAGATACTGGAGCTTCAGTACATTGTGTTATAAAGTAGTAGGAGGCAGACTTGTCCCTCAGCTTCTACAGACAGCAACTTCTCGATTGCCGCTGCTGGGAGGTGGAGATCACGTGCTTCACTTATAAAATAAATGAAAAGAAAAGCATAAGAACATAAGAGATTTTAGTAGCAGGAAAAGGACATTTCAAGATGAGGGATTTCAGAACTGGAGAACTAAATAGAATTTACAGCACAGAAACAGGCCATTCGGCCCAACTGGTCCGTGCCGGTGTTTATGCTCCACACGAGCCTCCTCCCACCCTCCTTCATCTCACCCTATCAACATAACCCTCTAATCCTTTCTCCCTTGTGTGTTTATCTAGTTTCCCCTTAAAGGCACCTGTGCTATTCACCTCAACCACTCCCTGTGGTAGCGAGTTCCACATTCTCACCACTCTCTGGGTAACAGAAAAACAAGCGATTGTTAATAATAAGCCTTGTGCTTATTTTCTCGTGGCGATGCGAGGGGTAATTGCCCGAGTACGTGCTACCTTTCCCGACTCCAGCGCCTATTGGAAAATCGCGAGCTCTGCCTATATACACAGCAGCTTATTCCCATGATACCTGGTGATGAGGCTGAGATAAAAAGAACATTCATAAAGGCTGGAAATAAAAAACAAAAGGAGACAAAACTTTGGAGATTCACAGTGTGTCAGTCAGCATCTGAAAGGGAAAGATTGGTGTGTGTAATCTTCTTCTTCCTGTGTGTAATCCTTCTCTTTCGGAGGCTGATGGACAAGCAGTGTCATAGTCATAGAGTTATACAGCGCAGAAAGAGGCCCTTCGGCCCATCGTGTCCATGCCGGCCATCAAGCCCTGTCTATTCTAATCCCATTTTCCAGCACTTGGTCCGTAGCCTTGTATGCTATGGCATTTCAAGTGCTCATCTAAATGCTTCTTGAATGTTGTGAGGGTTCCTGCCTCTACCACCCTTTCAGGCAGTGAGTTCCAGATTCCAACCACCCTCTGGGTGAAAAAGTTTTTCCTCAAATCCCCTCTAAACCTCCTGCCCCTTACCTTGAAACTATGCCCACTGGTTATTGACCCCTCTACGAAGGGGAAAAGTTCCTTTCTATCCACCCTATCTATGCCCCTCATAATTTAGTACACCTCAATCAGTGATCGATTTTGCCGACGAACAAAAAGTTTGACCAAATTTTATTCCTGAAAATGCTGCCCCTTCAACTTTTCCAAAGTCAAGTTGTGAAGCGAAGCGTTCACGTAATCGGCTCCACTGACGTGTCATCAATTAATTCTTCTCATGTGTAATTTTCCGTTCGGCATGGTCGTGCTGCCGCATGGAACCTTGATTGACAAAAGTGCAGAATCGTCCCTGAGTGTTCAGTAGCCCATCTGCAACCCCACGGGCCCATCGAGCGAGGCACTTTGTCAGGAGCAGGGCCTGGCTGAAATCAGCCTCGAGTAACTTTATTGCTGTATAAACGCCCAGGCGGAGGCCCAAGGAGCCTCATAGTTAAATACGCCCCTGAGGTTGAAAGGGCAGGAGAGAAGACTCGCCTCCTCCTTTGCCATAAGTTGCCATGATTCTACGAAGATGAGCTCAGTCACGACATAGTGGTGAGGTGACCACAAGCTTGAGTTTTCGTACATGATATGAGATTGGAAAAGATGGAGGACGTTAAGGAGTTCCGTTAAGGGGTTTGGAGGTCCTTTGGAAAGAGTGCTTTGAAAGAGGAGGATTTGTGTTGAGATTGAAGGGAGAGGGATGAGTGTATAGACTGGGACTTTGTTAATGGCAGACTGAAATGCAAGTGAATGTTATATTGAATTTGTGTAAAAACAGAAAATGCTGGAAACACTCAGCAGGCCAGGCAGCATCTGTGGAGAGAGAAACAGAGTTAACGTTTCAGGTCGGTGACCTTTCATCAGAACTGGAAAAAGCTGGAGATGGGACAGGTTTTTAAGCAAGTGTAGGGGCTGGGAAAGGGGGGAGGGGAGGAAAGAACAAAAGGGAAGGTCTGTGATAGGGTGGAAGGCAGGAGAATTTTTTTTCCCCATTTATTTGTTTATTTTTATTTATTTTTTCTCTCTCTCTCACATGGCAGCTGTCTTTCATTCTGCCAGCGCCATTTACACTTCATCTAGAGCCATCTTTTGTTTCTTAACTTGTCCCATTACCATCTCCTTTTGCCTCGCACCATCTCTTAATGTCTCTTAATCTCTCCTGCCTTCCCTTCTGTTCTGTTCCCCTTTCCCTGCCACTACACTTGCTTAAAAACCTGTTCCATCTCCAACTTTTTCCAGTCCTGACGAAGGGTCACAGACCTGAAACGTTAACTCTGTTTCTCTCTCCACAGATGCTGCCTGACCTGCTGAGTGTTTCCAGCATTTTCGGTTTTTATTTCAGATTTCCAGCACCCGCAGTATTTTGCTTTTGTATTGAATTTGTGTGTGGTGTAAATACAATCTATGTAAAACCCTCGCATTGAAAACAATGTCATACCCATCAGGCTAAGGAAATAGGTAACCCATAATTGTAACCCCTGTGGATTTTACTCGTTCACAGGTAGTTCAACATCCAAAAAATGTTACAAGAGGAATGAGGTAGTGTCCAGCTGAGTTGTCGATAGCCTGCTGACGCTCACTATCTAAGCTGGTAGTGAACCTAAGAACTAGGAGCAGGAGTAGGCCACTCGGCCCTTCGAGCCTGCTCCGCCATCCTAGGACCAACCATCTTCAGCTGCTTCATCAATGACCTTCCCTCCAACATAAGGTCAGAAGTGGGGATGTTCGCTGATGACTGCACAGTGTTCAGTGCCATTCACAATTCCTCAAATAATGAAGCACTCCATGCCCACATGCAACAAGACCTGGACGACGTTCAGGTTTGGGCTGATAAGTGGCAGGTAGCATTCGCGCCACAGAAGTGCCAGGCAATGACTTATCTCCAACAAGCGAGAGTCTAACCACCGCCCCTTGACATTCAACGGCATTACCATTGCTGAATCCCCCCCCATCATCATCCTGGGGGTCACCATTGACCAGAAACTTAACTGGACCAGCCACATAAATACTGTGGCTACAAGAGCAGGTCAGAGGCTAGGTATTCTGCAGCAAGTGTCTCACCTCCTGACTCCCCAAAGCCTTTCCACCATCTACAAGGCATAAGTAAGGAGTATGATGGAATACTCTCCACTTGCCTGGATGAGTTCAGCTCCAACAACACTCAAGAAGCTCGACACCATCCAGGACAAAGCAGGCTGCTTGATTGGCACCCCATCCACCACCTTAAACATTCACTCCCTCCACCACTGGCGCACCGTGGCTGCAGTGTGTACCATCTACAAGATGCACTGCAGCAACTCGCCAAGGCTTCTTCGACAGCACCTCCCAAACCCGCGACCTCTTCCACCTAGAAGGACAAGGGCAGCAGGCACATGGGAACACTACCACCTCCAAGTTCCCCTCCAAGTCACACACCATCGTGACTTAGAAGCATATCGCCGATCCTTCATCGTCGCTGGGTCAAAATCCTGGAACTCCCTCCCTAACAGCACTGTGGGAATCATAGAATCATAGAAAGTTACAGCACGGAAGGAGGCCCTTTTGGCCCATCATATCCGCGCCGGCCAACAAAGAGCTATCTAGCCTAATCCCACTTCCCAGCTCTTGGTCCGTAGCCCTGCAGGTTAAAGCATCCCAAGCGCACATCCAAGTACTTTTTAAATGTGGTTGGGGTTCCTGCCTCTACCTCCCTTTCAGGCAGTGAGTTCCAGACCCCCACAACCCTCTGGGTGAAGAAATTTCCCCTCAAATCCCCTCTAAACCTGCCACCAATTACTTTAAATCTGTGCCCCTGGTTTTTGACCCCTCTGCTAAGGGAAATAGGTCCTTTCTATCCACTTTTTCTAGGCCCTTCATAATTTTATACACCTCAATAAGGTCTCCCCTCAGCCTCCTCTGTTCCAAGGAAAACAAACCCAGCCTATCCAGTCTTTTCTCGTAGCTAAGATTCTCTACTCCCGGCAACATCCTTGTAAATGTCCTCTGTACCCCATGTTCTTGTATTCTATGCCACGGCTAATAAAGGCAAGCATTCCGTATGCCTTCTTAATCACCTTATCTACCTGGTCTGCTACCTTCAGGGGTCTGTGGACATGCACTCCAAGGCCCCTTTGTTCCTCTACACTACTCAGTGTCCTACCATTTAATGTGTATTCCATTTCCTTGTTAGCCCTCCCCAACTGCATTACTTCACATGTCTCCCGATTGAATTCCATTTGCCACTGTTCTGCCCACCTGACCAATTTATTGATATCTTCCTGCGGTCTACAGATTCCTTCTTCGGTATCAACCACACAGCCGATTTTAGTATCATCTGCAAACTTCTTAATCATACCCCCTATATTCAAGCCTAGATCGTTGATATATACCACAAAAAGCAAGGGACCCAGTACTGAGCCCTGCGGAACCCCACTGGAAACAGCCTTCCAGTCACAAAAACACCCATCAACCATTACCCTCTGCTTCCTGTCTCCGAGCCAGTTTTGAATCCAACTTGACACTTTGCCCTGGATCCCATGGGCTTTCAACTTCGTGACCAGTCTGCCATGTGGAACCTTATCAAAAGCCTTGCTAAAGTCCATATATACACTACATCAAACTCACTACCCTCATCTACCCTCCTTGTTACCGCCTCAAAAAATTCAATCAAGTTTGTCAGACACGACCGTCCCTTAACAATAGCAAGACACGGCTTGACTATCCTTGAGTAAGCCATGTCTTGCTAAATGAAGATTTATCCTGTCCTTCAGAATTCTTTCCAATAATTTTCCCACCACCGAGGTTAGGCTGACTGGCCTGTAATTACTCGGTCTATCCTTTTCTCCCTTTTTAAACAAGGGTACCACATTAGCAGTCCTCCAGTCCTCTGGCACCACACCTGAAGCCAGAGGGGATTGAAAAATGATGGTCAGGGCCTCTGCTATTTCCTCTTTTGCTTCGCTTAACAGCCTGGGATACATTTCACCTGGGCCTGGGGATTTATCCACTGTTAAAGCTGCTAAACCCCTTAATACTTCCTCTCTCACTATGTTTATTTCATCTAATATTTCACACTCCTCCTCCCCGATAGCAATGTCTGCTTCGCCCCTCTCCTTTGTGAAAACAGACGTAAAGTATTCATTAAGAACCCTACCGACGTCTCCCGCCTCCACACACAGATTACCCTCATGATCGCTAATAGGCCCTACCCTTTCTTTAGTTATCCTCTTACTCTTAATATATTTATAAAACATCTTTGGGTTTTCCTTGATTTTATTTGCCAAGAATTTTTCATGCTCTCTCTTTGCTTTCCTAATATCCATTTAATTGCACCCCTGCACTTTCTGTACTCCTCTAAAGATTCTGCAGTATTTAGCCCTCGGTATCTGTCATACGCCTCCCTTTTTTTCTTTATCCTACCCTGTATGTCTCTAGACATCCAGGGGGCTCTAGATTTGTTAGTCCCACCGTTTTTTCTTTAAGGGCACATATTTGGCCTGAACCCTCCGGATCTCCTCCTTGAATGCCTCCCACTGCTCTGACACGGATTTGCCTTCAAGTAGCTGTTTCCAGTCCACTATGGCTAAATCCCCTCTGAGCTTAGCAAAATTTGCTCTTCCTCAATTTAGAATTTTTATTCCTGGTCTATCCTTGTCCTTTTTCATAACTACTTTAAATCTAACAGAATTATGGTCACTAGCACCAAAATGCTCCCCCACTGATATGCCTTCTACCTGCCCAACTTCAATCCCTAAAACTAGAACTGCCCCCTTGTTGGGCTTGCTACATTCTGACATAAGTTCTCCTGGATGCATTTTAGGAATTCTGCACCCTCTATACCCTTCACACTAATTTTATCCCAGTTAATAATGGGGTAGTTGAAATCCCCTACTATTACTGCCCTATAGTTTTTGCACTTCTCAGAAATGTGTCTACATATTTGTTCTTGTATCTCCCTCTCACTGTTTGGGGGTCTGTTGTACACTCCCAGCAGTGTGATCGCCCCTTTTTGTTTTCAGTTCGACCCATCAATGGCCTTGTTTGATGATCCCTCCAACATATCATCCCTCCTCACAGCTGTAATAGTTTCTTTAATCAATACCGCAATCCCCCCCTCCCCAACAAACAGGGATAAAAGCAAAAGATAGGAAGGAGAAAAACAAAAGTGGCAGTCAGAGAAATCAACGGTTTAAATCAAACGTGGCCACAGTAAATAATAATTCTAATAGGTCTAAGAGCGTTAAAAAAACAAGCCTGAAGGCTTTGTGTCTTAATGCGAGGAGCATTTGTAATAAGGTGGATGAATTGGCTTCGCAAATAGAGGTAAACGAATACGATTTGGTTGGGATTACAGAAACGTGGCTCAAGGATGGCCAAGACTGGGAACTCAACATCCAGGGGTATTCAATATTCAGGAAAGATAGGCAAAAAGGAAAGGGAGGTAGGGTAGCATTACTGGTTAAAGAAGGGATTAATACAATTGTAATGAAGGATATTAGCTCTGATGATGTGGAATCTGTATGGGTAGAATTGAGAAATACTAAGGGGAAAAAAACATTAGTGGGAGTGGTATATAAACCTCCAAACAGTAAGGTGGAGGTTGGGGATGGTATTAAAAGGGAAATTAAAGAAGCGTGCAATAAGGACACAGCAGTCATCATGGGTGACTTTAATCTACATATAGATTGGGCCAACCAAATTAGTAACAATACTGTGGAGGAGGAATTCCTGGAGTGCTTACGGGATGGTTTCCTGGACCAATATGTCGAGGAACCAACCAGAGATCAGGCCATCTTAGACTGGGTATGATGTAACGAGAAAGGATTAATTAGCAATCTTGTTGTACGAGGCCCCTTGGGTCGGAGCGATCATAATATGATCGAATTCTTCATTAAGATGGAGAATGAAGTAGTTGACTCAGAGACAAGGGTCCTCAATTTAAATAAAGGAAACTACGATGGTCTGAGGAGCGAGTTGGGTAGGATTGAGTGGGGAATGGCGCTCAAAGGGTTGACGGTGGATAGGCAATGGCAAACATTCAAAGACCGAATGGATGAGCTACAGAATTTGTTCATCCCAGTTTGGCATAAAAATAAAACAAAAAAGGTGACTCAACCGTGGCTAACAAGGGAAATTAGGGATAGCATAAGATCCAAGGAGAGGATATATAAATTGGCTAGAAAAAGCAATAATCCTGAGGATTGGGAGCAGTTTAGGAGTCAACAAAGGAGGACAAAGGGATTAATTAAGAAAGGGAAAATAGAATATGAGAGTAAGCTATCAGGGAACATAAAAACTGACTGTAAAAGCTTTTACAGATATGTGAAGAGAAAAAGATTGGTGAAGTCAAGCGTAGGTCCCTTACAGTCAGAATCAGGGGAATTTATAATGGGAAACAAGGAAATGGCAGCCCAACTAAATACATACTTTGGTTCTGTCTTCACAAAGGAGGACACAAATAACCTCCCAGAGATGCCGGGGAACATAGGGTCTGATGAAAGAGAGGAACTGAAAGAAATCAGTATTTGTAGGGAAATGGTGTTAGGAAAATTGATGGGACTGAAGGCCGATACATCCCCAGGGCCTGATGGTCTACATCCCAGGGCACTTAAGGAAGTGGCCCGAGAGATAGTAGATGCATTACTGGTCATCTTCCAGAACTCGATAGACTCTGGAACGGTACCCATGAATTGGAGGGTAGCTAATGTTACCCCACTATTCAAAAAAGGTGGTAGGGAAAGAGGGGAATTATAGACTGGTAAGCCTGACATCGGTAGTGGGGAAAATGCTAGAGTCTATTATAAAAGATGTAATAACAGAGCACTTGGAAAGCAGTGACAGGATCGGACAAAGTCAACATGGATTTACAAAAGGTAAATCATGCTTGACTAATCTACTGGAATTTTTTGAGGATGTAACTGGTAAAATAGATAAGGGAGAACCAGTGGATGTGGTGTATTTGGACTTTCAGAAGGCTTTCGATAAGGTCCCACACAAGAGATTAGCGTGCAAAATTAAGGCACATGGGATTGGGGGCAAGGTATTGACTTGGATAGAGAACTGGTTGGCGGACAGAAAGCAAAGAGTTGGAATAAACGGGTCGTTTTCCGAGTGGCAGGCAGTGACTAGTGGGGTACCGCAAGGATCGGTCCTAGGACCCCAGCTGTTCACAATATATATTAGTGATCTGGACGAGGGAATTGGATGTAATATCTCCAAATTTGCAGACGACACAAAGCTGGGCGGGAGGGTAAGCTGCGAGGAGGATGTCGGGAAACTCCAGTACGATTTGGACAGGTTGGGTGATTGGGCAGAAACATGGCAAATGCACTATAATGTGGATAAATGTGAGGTTATCCACTTTGGTGGCAAAAACAGGAAGGCAGATTATTATTTGAATGGCAATAGATTGGGAGAAGGGGAAGTGCAAAGAGACCTGGGTGTCCTTGTGCACCAGTCGCTGAAGGTAAGCATGCAGGTGCAGCAGGCGGTTAAGAAGGCAAATGGTATGTTGGCCTTCGTAGCAAGAGGGTTCGAGTACAGGAACAAGGATGTCTTGCTACAGTTGTACAGGGCCTTGGTGAGACCGCACCTTGAGTATTGTGTGCAGTTTTGGTCACCTTACCTGCGGAAGGACGTTCTTGCCATGGAAGGAGTGCAGCGAAGATTCACCAGGCTGATACCTGGGATGGCAGGAATGATGTATGAGGAGAGATTGTGTCGATTGTGCTTATACTCACTGGAGTTTAGAAGATTGAGAGGGGATCTCATCGAAACCTATAAAATTCTGTCAGGTCTGGACAGACTAGATGCAGGAAGGATGTTTCTGATGGCCGGGGAGTCCAGAACCAGGGGTCATAGTCTAAGAATAACGGGTAAGCCATTTAGGACTGAAATGAGGAGGAATTTCTTCACCCAGAGAGTGGGGAACCTGTGGAATTCTCTGCCACAGAGGGCGGTGGAGGCTAGTTCATTAAATATATTCAAGAAAGAGTTGGATATATTTCTTGAGGCTAAAGGAATCAAGGGGTATGGGGAAAAGGCAGGGGCAGGGTACTGAATTTGGATGATCAACCATGATCACATTGAATGGCGGAGCAGGCTCGAAGGGCTGAATGGCCTACTCCTGCTCCTATCTTCTATGTTTCTATGTTTACCTCCTTCTCTATACCGTCTGAAAATCCTGTAACCAGGAATGTTGAGCTGCCACACCTGCCCCTCTTTCAGCCACGTTTCTGTAATCGCTATAATATCACAGTAGATTGTTTTTTTAACTTGTCCCATTTATTTGTTCTTTCCTTTGTTCTTTCCTCCCCCTCCCCCTTTCCCTGCCCCCGCACTTGCTTAAATATCTGTTACTTCTCCAACTTTTTCCAGTTGTGATGAAGACCTGAAACATTAACTGTGTTTCTCTCTCTCCACGGATGCAGCCTGACCTGCTGAGTGTCGCCAGCATTTTCTGTTGTTGTTTCAGATTTCCAGCACCCGCAGTATTTTGCTTTTGTATTAGTGTTATTTACTCACGTTTGTTCTTGCCTTCAGTGCACCTGAACAGGGTGCGAACGAGTGAGGGGGCAATGCAGGAGAGAGAAACAGTGTTAACGTTTTATTAGTTAGCGACTAAGGTTTCAGATGGAAATAAATGGAGTCATTAATACACGTTGAAATTAGCATTAAAGCAACTAAGCAAAGTTTGTGCTGCAGGTGTGTTCAGTATGTCTTTCCCCAGATTTGTGAAGTGTGTGATGTGTAACTTTACTTCCTAATCATGGGCTCCTTTTGACTGGTTCCCCAGTGGGAGGTGGAAGTGTGGTGGATGGCTCCTGGATGTCAGTGTTTACCTCTAGGGATGGAGGTTTCGCAATACCTCATTTTGCTATATCACTAGGTGGCTGTGCAATAACTAAACAGTGTTAGAGGGATGAGCTCTAAGGAAAGATTTCATAAGTTGGGTCTTCTTGGAAGGAACTTTATAGGGATGTAAAAGATACTTAATGGGACAGAAAATTACTTTCAGATGTATAAGAACATAAGAACTAGGAGCAGGAGTAGGGCATTCGGCCCCTCGAGCCTGCTCCGCCATTCAATACGATCATGGCTGATCATTGACCTCAACTCCACTTTCCCGCCCGATCTCCATATCCCTTGATTCCCCTAGAGCCCAAAAATCTATCGATCTCAGCCTTGAATATACTCAAAGACTCAGCAGTCACAGCCCTCTGGGGTGGAGAATTCCAAAGATTCACAACCCTCTGAGTGAAGAAATTCCTCCTCATCTCGGTCTCAAATGGCCGACCCCTTATCCTGAGACTATCCCCCCTAGTTCTAGACTCTCCAGCCAGGGGAAACAACCTCTCAGCATCTACCCTGTCAATCCCCTTCAGAATCTTTAATGGTTAATGGTTATCACTATTTTGTCCGATATAAACTGTGACGTTTTAACTTCTGGGGATTGTAATAGAATTACACAGGATTGACAGTACAGAAACTGGCCATTCGGCCAAACTGGTCTATGTCGGTGTTTATGCTCCACACGAACCTCCTCCCACCCTACTTCATCCAACCCTATCTGCATATCCTTCTACTCTTAGGTTTTATGTTGCCATTAAAGCATTTCTCCTAAACTCTTATCAAACCAACAGGTCTGTTCCAGAAGGCAATAATCCAGAGTGGAACAGCCTTATCCAGCTGGGCTGTCAACTACCAGCCTGCCAAGTACACGCGGTTGCTGGCGGAGAAGGTTGGCTGCAGCATGCTCGACACCATCGACCTGGTGGAGTGCCTGCGGGTGAAGACCTACAAGGAGCTGATCGAGCAGGACATCATGCCCGCCCGCTACCACATCGCCTTCGGGCCGGTCATTGACGGGGACGTCATACCCGACGACCCCCAGATCCTGATGGAGCAAGGCGAGTTCCTCAACTATGACATCATGCTGGGCGTCAACCAGGGGGAGGGGCTGAAGTTCGTGGAGAACATGGTGGACAACGAGGACGGCATCTCGGCCAGCGACTTCGACTTCGCCGTCTCCAACTTTGTCGACAATCTCTACGGCTACCCGGAGGGGAAGGACACGCTGCGGGAGACCATCAAGTTCATGTACACCGACTGGGCGGACAAGGAGAACCCGGAGACCCGCCGCAAAACCCTGGTGGCGCTGTTCACTGACCACCAGTGGGTGGCCCCGGCGGTGGCCACGGCAGACCTGCATGCGCAGTACGGCTCACCCACCTATTTCTACGCTTTCTACCACCACTGCCAGAGCGACATGAAGCCAGGCTGGTCTGATGCTGCTCACGGCGATGAGGTCCCGTACGTCTTTGGTGTTCCCATGATCGGACCCACTGAACTCTTCCCCTGCAATTTCTCCAAGAACGACGTGATGCTCAGCGCTGTGGTCATGACCTACTGGACCAATTTTGCAAAAACAGGGTAGGCGGACTTTACATTAAAGGCCCTATAGAGTGTAAGTTGTTGTTTCAAGGGATACAATCCTCAAGGCCCGTAGCGCTAAAACTACTGCACAAAGATTAAATGACTCAAAAGAGTCAGCCATGTCTCAGTGGGCAGCACCCTCTCCTCAGAATCTGAAGATTGTGGGCTCAAGTCCCACTCCAGAGGCTTGAGCACAAAATCTAGGCTGACACTCCCAGTGCAGTGCTGAGGGAGTGCCGCACTGTTGGAGGTGCTGTCTTTTGGATATAATGTTAAACCGAGGCCCTGTCTGCCTTCTCAAGTTGTATAAAATCACAGGGCACTGTTTGAAGAAGAGCTGGGGAGATCTCACCAGTCATAGAGTCATAACGGCACAGAAGGAGGCTATTCGGCCCATCGAGTCCGCGCCGGCTCTCTGTAGAGCAATCCAGTCAGTCCCATTACCCCGCTCTATCCCCGTAGCCCTGCAAGTTCATTTCCCTCAAGTGCCCATCCAGTCTCCTCTTGAAAACATTGAGTGTCTCCGCCTCCACCACTTTGCTGCGTAAAAAAGTTTTTCCTCATGTCCCCCCTTGTATCTCTGGCCCAGAACCTTAAATCTGTGTCCCCTTAAACCAGTGTCCTGGCCAATAGTTATAGCTTAACCAATATCACTAAAACAGATTATCTGGTCATTATCTCATTGCTGTGCATGGGAGCTTGCTGTGCAAAATTGGCTGCCGTGTTTCCCACATTACAGCAGTGACGACACTTCAAAAAATGAAGTAATTTAGTTATAAAGCACTTTGGGCAGTCCTGAGGTTGTGGAGGATGCTATATAAACGTAAGTTCTTTCTTTATCCCCACCTCTTGTCCATACCCAGGAAAACAAATACATTAAAGAGTCACAAGCTTTAAGAGTAGAGACTTTTATTCCACATGTAATAACTGCATATGACCCGACGCTCACAGACTGCGACATCCCCATTCCTTCTTAAACCAAGTTGAGCGTTATTGTTGAATGTTCCCCTACAACGGCAGAATTCAAAAGGCACACAGAGGAATTTGATTAAGAATTTGGGACAGGAACAGCACTGGGAGAATAAATATACCCGCCCAAGGTAGATTTTCGCTGTCTTTCCATAATCATAACATTTATGACATGATCAGTTCCAGATAATATTGTTCCATGGTCTGAACATTAGAATCATAGGATAGAATCATAGACTGGTTACAGCACGGAAGAAGGCCATTCGGCCCGTCGAGCCCGTGCCGGCTCTCTGCAAGAGCACTTCAGCTAGTCCCACTCCCCCGCCCTTTCCCCGTAGCCCTGCAAATGTTTTTCCTTCAGGTGCTTATCCAATTCTCTTTTGAAAGCCGTGATTGAGTCTGCCTCCACCACCCTCTCAGGCAGTGCATTCCAGATCCTAACCACTCGCTGAGTAAAAAGTTTTTCCTCATGTCACCTTTCATTTTTCTGCCAATCACCTTAAATCTGTGTCCTCTGGTTCTCGACCCTTCCGCCAATGGGAACAGCCTCTCTCTATCTACTCTGTCCAGACCCCTCATGATTTTGAACACCTCTATCAAATCTCCTCTCAACCTTCTCTGTTCTAAGGAGAACAACCCCAGCTTCTCCAGTCTATCCACGTGACTGAAGTCCCTCATCCCTGGAACCATTCTTGTAAACCTTTTCTGCACCCTCTCTAAGGCCTTCGCATCCTTCCTAAAGTGCGGTGCCCAGAATTGGACACAGTACTCCAGTTGAGGTGTTTTATACAGGTCCATCATAATTTTCACGCTTTTGTACTCTATACTTCTGTTTATGAAGCCCAGGATTCCGTATGCTTTTTTAACCACTTTCTCAACCTGCCCTGCCACCTTCAACGATTTGTGCACATATACCCCCAGGTCTCTCTGTTCATGCAGCCCCTTTTGGATTGTACCCTTTAGTTTATATTGTCTCTCCTCGTTCTTCCTACCAAAATGTATCAATTTGCACTTTTCTGCATTAAATTTCATCTGCCACATGTCCGCCCATTCCACCAGCCTGTCTATGTCCTCCTGAAGTCTATCACTATCCTCCTCACTGTTCACTACACTTCCAAGTTTTGTGTCACCTGTAAATGTTTAAATTGTGCCCTGTACACCCACATCCAAGTCATTAATATATATCAAGAAAAGCAGTGGTCCCTGACCCAACCCCTGGTGAACACCACTGTACACCTTCCTCCAGTCCGAAAAACAACGGTTCACCACTACTCTCTGTTTCCTGTCTCTTACCCAGTTTCGTATCCATGCTGCCACTGTCCCTTTTATTCCATGGGCTTCAACTTTGCTGGCAAGCCTATTATGTGGCACTTTATCAAACACCTTTTGGAAGTCCGTGTACACCACGGCAACCACATTACCCTCATCAACCCTCTCAGTTACCTCATCAAAAAACTCATTATTCTGACCCAACCTTCATATTCCAAAAGACTAAAGCATTACCCGTTCACCCGTGTTCCTTTGAACAATGGACTTTAGAGCTTTTCTGTGTTTGAACAACCCTCTGAGAATATTGGCACAAGCCTGGGTCCGCCAGATATCTGAAAGACAGTGGGGTAGATTTTGGCCTTCACCGCCTGAGTATTTTTTTAAAATTAATTCACGGGATGTGTGGGCGTCGCTGGCAAGGCCAGCATTTATTGCCCATCCCTAACTGCCCTCGAGAAGGTGGTGGTGAGCCGCCATTTCAGAGGGCAGTTAAGAGTCAACCACACATTGCTGTGAGTCTGGAGTCACGTACCGGCCAGACCGGGTGAGGACGGCAGATTTCCTTCCCTAAAGGACATTGGTGAACTTGATGGGTTTTTATGACAATCCGGTAGTTTCTCGGTCACCATTACTGATGCGAGCTCTTTTATTAATGCGATGGAGTGGGATCGCCCGCCCGTAATAGAACTTGGCTCGATTTTCATGCCATTGATTTCCACCCCGGGGACTGAAGACAATCTGCAGCTAATTGGTTCGAAGTCCAAGGAGAGTAAAATTGGGCGGGGTGTAAAACGGGCTTCCAATACTGAACCCCCCACCACCTCACCCCCTCCCTCACCCCTTACCTTCCAGCGTAACTCTAAGCAGCGGCTGCCACTCAACCTTCTCTTTGTGACTTTTTTGAGGTGGGCAGGATGTAATTGAGACCCAGGAGTTAGAATAGCCCGGGCCTCAAATTCATGCCAATGAGAAGGGGGAGGGGGTGGTATTGTCACACTTTCCACGCACTCCGGTCCCCACCCACCCAAAGCCCACTCCCACTTAAAATCCCTCCCCAAAGTGTCTATTATCTTGTAGCCGACTTGTTCATGCAGACTATTCGGAATTGTTGTACTGTTAAAATCCTTTTTTGCTTTCCCTCCATGTTGTATTTTAGTGACCCGAACCAACCCGTTCCGCAAGATACCAAGTTCATTCACACAAAGCCGAACCGGTTTGAGGAAGTCGCCTGGTCGAAGTACAACCCGAAAGATCAACTGTATCTTCACATTGGCCTGAAGCCAAGGGTGCGGGAACACTACCGAGCCACCAAAGTAGCCTTCTGGCTGGAGCTTGTCCCCCACTTGCACAACCTGAACGAGATCTTCCAGTACGTGTCAACGACCACGAAAGTCCCGCAAACGGACTCCACTCCATTCCCCTACGTCACCAGGCGGGCCCCTGGCAAGTTGTGGTCCTCGACCACCAAACGCCCACCCTTGACCCCTTCCCACAACCCCAAGCAGGCGAAGGAGACCCACAAGTCAAGCCCCGACGAAACCACGGTCCTGATCGAGGATAAGCGGGACTACTCCACGGAGCTGAGCGTCACCATTGCGGTGGGGGCCTCCTTGCTCTTCCTGAACATCCTGGCCTTTGCCGCCTTGTACTACAAGAAGGACAAGAGGCGCCACGAGACCCACCGGCGGCCCAGCCCGCAGCGCGGCACCGCCAACGACCTCGCCCACCTGCAGAACGAGGAGATCATGTCGCTGCAGATGAAGCAGATGGAGCACGAGCACGAGTGCGAGTCGATGCAGACCCACGACACGCTGAGGCTCACCTGCCCGCCCGACTACACGCTGACCCTCAGGAGGTCCCCGGACGACATCCCGCTTATGACGCCCAACACCATCACCATGATCCCAAACACGTTGGCTGGAATGCAGCCATTGCACACCTTCAATACTTTCACCGGAGGCCAGAACAGTACGAATTTGCCCCACGCACATTCCACGACTAGAGTATAGCTCTCTGGGGGGGGGGAGAGAGAGAGTGTTTCCCCATTTTGTGGCTCGTCGGTTGGGTAGAAAGCTCATTTTTTGAGATGATTTTAACAAGAGCTGAAGCAGAACTTGTTGGCAAACCACCTGGATCTTACAAGCAGAAGAAGAATATCGAGTCACTACTTTCTGTTTTTTTTGGTGGGGGGTGGGGGGGGGGTGCGGGGGTCATATATTCCCTTCCTAGTTGAATTGTTTCGATATTGGGAAATGAAAACAGACGAGGGGACGACAACAAAAAAAAGTGCATTCTACAATTAGAAGAAACAGGCGACTGCCTTTTATAAATGATGCACATTTGAAAAACAAATTCAACTATTCCACTGTATCAGATGGAACTCTTGATAACTGACACTTGGCTCAATGTCCAACAGCGCAGGGAATCACGGACTCTTTATGACCATCTGACAGAGACAGAGAGAAATATAAACTAAAGGACAGTGTATTCAACAAAGGATAGTTCTAGTTTCAAAGTAAGTGATTGTACAGTATCTTTAATGTGCCATGTTGTGTCGCGCCCTTGTTACCAGGACTGATGACCGAACAAGGGACTTTATTTTTTTTTTGCGTCGAGACGTGTGATGTACCGCACTTGATCATCGACTAAAGGACAATTCAGTTGTGTGGATTCCAAGTCTGCAGGAAACAAAAGGCGGACTTGCCCCTCTGAACTGTATTTATGAAACTTTGTAAACAGTTGTACATAGCTGTGGGTTAAAAAAATAAGAAGCTTTTATCGTTCCTTTTTAAGTTTCAAAAAAATTGGCTTGTAGAGAGCTTGTGCTTTATATCATGTTCTTTCTGTGTATACATAAGATAAACCATCTCCGTTCTCCGCCGATTACTTTACATGGATAATATGGTTCTTGAAGTACTTTTGGATCTTGGGAATTCGTAACATCAACCTCCGTAGAAGACATTGGTGCCTGCTTATACTTACTGCCCAAAACATTTCTTCTATGTAACTTAGCTTATCTCTGTTTTAGATTCTGTTAGGTGCATGTTTAAGTATCGTAGCCAGCGACTGTGGATCTATAATTTTGTTTTTTTGGTACGTTGTCGGAAAGGAAAGATGAGTCACGAGACGACGCGGGATTCGTGAAGGTTAGCAGACAGTTGGGGGACAGGGGGCGGGGGGTGGGGGGAGGGGAGGGGAGGGTTTACAAATAAACAATAATGTTAATGTTAAAAAGCAAACAAAAAATAGTTTTCTTCTCTCATCCTCCATCCGATGTCACTTCTTCAGTATAATGCTTTTGTTATTTGCCTTTTTGGGGTGCGGGGTGCAACAGCAACCTGAATACAGACTCGACTTGGACAGCAGGCCCAGGCGAGGTGCCTGAGGGGAGGCCCGAGCTGGCTGCAAGCGGTTTAGTCGGGGGTTTTGGTTTGTAAGAGGGCGTAGCAATTCTAGAAGGTCCGGATTAAAATTTATTGCACCACAAGCTTCATGATGTTTGGGAGACAAAGGTTAAGGGATAAAAATCCGCTTTTGGGAATAACTAACACAAAAGGATACTCCACTGGGATAAGCACGCCTGCTAAAGACACATTCCTAGAGTACAAAGTAATATACTTTCATTTGAATCTTGTTAACCGTGCGTATTCTTTCCCACATTATGTCCTATACATTTTAAAGCACGAAGGGTCTTTAAATGTAGTATATCGATGTAAATGTTTTGGTTCCACTTTGGTTTGCATTTCCTCTCCTTTGCCTTAAGTGATACTAGACGACGACCTTTTGGCTGGACATATATATGTATAAAATTTTCAGCAGCTTTTTTAAATAAAATGATCACACTATTTTCTAATTGATCGTACTTTTGTTATGTATGACTAACCCGCTTGTACAGAAACATAGAAACATAGAAGATAGGGGCAGGAGTAGGCCATTCGGCCCCTCGTATTAAATTAAAGCGGTGTCAAATTTTTTGTCTGATGGCACTCCTGTGAAGTGTCTTGGGCCGTTTTACTACGTTAAAGGTGCCATACAAATACAAAATAAAAACAGAAAATGCTGGAAATACTCAGCAGGCCAGGCAGCATCTGTGGAGAGAGAGAAACAGAGTTAGTTAACGACCCTTCGTCAGAACTGGAAAAAGCTGGAGATGGAACTGGTTTTTAAGCAAGTGTAGGGGGAGGGGAGCAAAGAACAAAGGGGAAGGTCTGTGATAGGGTGGAAGGCAGGAGAGATTAACAGACAAAAGGGGTGATGGTGCGAGACAAAAGGAGGTGGTAATGGGACAAGTTAAGAAACAAAAGATGGCTCTAGATGAAGTGTAAATGGCGATGGCAGAATGAAAGACAGCTGTCCTGTGAGAGAGAGAGAAAAGAAATGGGAAAAAAAACAGATAGGGGCAGAGGTTATAGTCTGAAATTGTTGAACTCAATGTTGAGTCCAGAAGGCTGTAAAGTACCTAATCGAAAGATGAGGTGCTGTTCCTCGAGCTTACGCTGAGCTTCAGTGGAACAGTGTAAGAGGCCGAGGGCGGAGAGGTCAGAGTGGGAGTGGAGCGGAGAATTAAAGTGACAGGCGACCGGAAGCTCAGGGTCACCCTTACGGACTGAACGGGGGGTGCTCCGCAAAGCGGTCACCCAATTTCCGTTTGGTCTCCCCAATGTAGAGGAGACCGCATCGTGAGCAGCGAATACAGTATACTACCTTGCAAGAAGTACAAGTAAATCGCTGTTTCACCTGGAAGGGGTGTTTGGGCCCCTGGACAGTGGGAAGGGAGGAGGTAAAAGGGCATGTGTTGCATCTCCTGCGCTTGCATGTGAAGGTGCCGGGCGAAGTGGAAGGGGTGTTGGGGGTGATAGAGGAGTGGACCAGGGTGTCGCGGAGGGAGTGGTACCTTCAGAATGTTGAAAGGGGAGGTGAGGTGAAGATGTGTTTGGTGGTGGGATCACGCTGGAGGTGGCGGAAATGGCAGAGGATGATCCGTTGAATGTGGAGGCTGGTGGGGTGAAAGGTGAGGACAAAAGGAACCCTATCGTGGTTCCGGGAGGGAGGGGCAGGGGTGAGAGCAGAAATGCGGGAAATGGAACGGACACGGTCGAGGGCCGTGTCAACCACAGTAAAGGGGAATCCTCGGTTGAGGAAAAAGGAAGACATGTCAGCAGCACTAGTATGGAAGGTGGCATCATCAGAGCAGATGCGGCGGAGATGGAGAAACTGGGAGAATGGAATAGAGTCCTTACAGGAAGCGGGGTGGGAGGAAGTGTAGTCCAGGTAGCTGTGGGAGTCAGTGGGTTTGTAGTGAATGTTTGTCAATAGCCTATCCCCAGAGATGGAGACGGAGAAGTCGAGGAAGGGAAGGGAAGGGTCGGAGATGGACCATGTGAAGGTGAGGGAAGGGTGGAAATTGGAAGCAAAGTGAATGAAATTTTCTAGTTCAGGGCGAGAGCAGGAAATGGCACCAGTACTGTCATCAATGTACCGGAAAAAGAGGTGAGGGAGGGGACCTGAGTAGGACTGGAACAAAGAGTGTTCCACATATCCCACGAAAAGGCAGGCATATCTGGAACCCATGCAGGTTCCCATAGCAACACCTTTGATTTGGGGGAAGTGAGTGGAGTCAAAGGAGAAGTTGTTCAATGTGAGAACAGGTTCAGCCAGGCGGAGGAGGGTGGTGGTGGATGGGGCTGGTTTTTATTTCTATATAAATATGAGGTTGTTGTTGTTGTAACCCGGAGTAAAAAGCTTTTGCTGCCTGCAATATTCTGAAATTCTTAGTGCATTTGAGTGACATTCCTCCACCTATGTTTCAAATTCAAGCTCCAGAATTAATTCTCGGGATGTGGGGCCGTTGTTGTCCAGTCCAGCATTTATTGCCCTCCACTCAATGCCCTGAGATGGCGGCAGTGGTGGTGCGCAATCTTCCCTCTAATGATTTTTTTCTTAGCATGTGTGGCCACTTTAACGGGCTGCGCTGCCCGTTTAAATTTCCGTGCACGCGCTTTTTTTTTTCCCGTTGTGAAACCGGCAAGCGGGAGGCGCGAAACCTCCAGACAGCAGCCATGCAGCTTAACGGGAATATTGGTGGTGGGCCTTCTTCATTGCAGTGGGTTGAGTGCCTTGATAGGCCACTTCAGAGGCAGTTAATGTGGCTAGAGGAATAGTGCAAGGGGGAGGGATTCAAATTCCTGGGACATTGGAACCAGTTCTGGGGGAGGTGGGACCAGTACAAACTGAACGGTTTGCACTTGGGCAGGTCCGGGACCGATGTCCTAGGGGGAGTGTTTGCTAGTACGGTTGGGGAGGGTTTAAACTAAAATGGCAGGGGGTTGGGAACCTGTGCAGGGAGACCGAGGAAAGGGAAGCAAGGATAGAAACAAAAGACAGGAAGGAGAAAAGCAAAAGTGGAAGACAGAGAAATCAAGGGTGTAAATCAAACAGGGTCACAGTAAATAATAATTCTAAAAGGACTAAGAGTGTTAAAAAAACAAGCCTGACGGCTTTGTGTCTTAGTGTGAGGAGCATTCGTAATAAGATGGATGAATTAGCTGCGCAAATAGATGTAAACGGATATGATATAATGGGGATTACGGAGACATGGCTCCAGGGTGACCAAGGCTGGGAATTCAACATCCAGGGGTATTCAATATTCAGGAAGGACAGGCAAAAAGGAAAAGGAGGTGGAGTAGCATTGCTGGTTAAAGAGGAGATTAACACAATAGTAAGGAAGGATATTAGCTCTGATGATGTGGAATCTGTACGGGTAGAGCTGAGAAATACCAAGGGGCAGAAAACGTTAGTGGGAGTTGTACACAGACCCCCAAACAGTAATGCTGAGGTTGGGGATGGCATTAAATGGGAAATTAGAGACGCGTGCAATAAGAGCACAGCAGTTATCATGGGTGACTTTAATCTACATATAGATTGGGCTAACCAAATTAGTAACAATACTGTGGAGGAGGAATTCTTAGAGTGTATCGGTTTCCTGGACCAATATGTTAAGGAACCAACTAGAGATCAGGCCATCTTAGGTGGGGTATTATGTAATGAGAAAAGATTGATTAGCAATCTTTTTGTGCGAGGCCCCTTGGGGAGGAGCAATCATAATATGATAGAATTCTTCATTAAGATGGAGAGTGAAGTAGTTGACACAGAGACTAGGGTCCTGAATTTAAATAAAGGAAACTACGAGGGTATTAGGTGCAAATTGGCTAGGATGGATTGGGGAGTGTCACTTAAAGGGCTGACAATAGCTAGGCAATGGCAAACATTTAAAGATCGCATGGATGAACTACAGAATCTGTTCACCCTTGTTTGGCATAAAAATAAAACAAAAAAGGTGACTCAACTGTGGCTAACAAGGGAAATTAGGGATAGCATAAGATCCAAGGAGAGGACATATAAATTGGCCAGAAAAAGCAGCAAACCTGAGGATTGGGAGCCATTTAGGATTCAGCAAAGGAGGACAAAGGGATTAATTAAGAAGGGGAAAATAGAATGTGAGAGTAAGCTTGCAGGGAACATAAAAACTGACTGTAAAAGCTTTCATAGATATGTGAAGAGAAAAAGATTGGTGAAGTCAAGCATAGGTCCCTTGCAGTCAGAATCAGGGGAATTTATAATGGGGAACGAAGAAATGGCAGATCAATTAAATACGTATTTTGGTTCTGCCTTCACAAAGGAGAACAAAAATAACCTCCCAGAGATGTCGGGGAACATAGGATCTAAAGAGAGGGAGGAATTGAATGAAATCAGTATTTGTAGGGAAATGGTGTTAGGGAAATTGATGGGATTGAAGGCCGATAAATCCCCAGTGCCTGATAATCTACATCCCAGGGTACTTAAGGAAGTGGCCCTAGAAATAGTAGATGCATTGCTGGTAATCTTCCAAAATTCTATAGACTCTGGAACAGTTCCCATGGATTGGAGGGTAGCTAATGTAACCCCACTATTTAAAAAAGGTGGTAGATAGAAAACAGGGAATTATAGACCGGTAAGCCTGACATCGGTAGTGGGGAAAATGCTAGAGTCCATTATAAAAGATGTAATAGCAGAGCACTTGGGAAACAGTGACAGGATCGGACAAAGTCAACATGGATTTACAAAAGGTAAATCATGCTTGACTAATCTACTGGAAATTTTTGAAGATGTAACTGGTAGAATAGATAAGGGAGAACCAGTGGATGTGGTGTATTTGGACTTTCAGAAGGCTTTCGATAAGGTCCCGCATTAGAGAATAGCATGCAAAGTTAAAGCACATGGGATTGGGGGTAAGGTACTGACTTGGATAGAGAACTGGTTGGCAGACAGGAAGCAAAGAGTTGGAATAAATGGGTCTTTTTCCAAGTGGCAGGCAGTGACTAGTGGGGTAACGCAGGGATCGGTGCTAGGACCCCGGCTATTCACAATATATATTAATGATCTAGACGAGGGAACTAGATGTAATATCTCCAAGTTTGCAGACGACACAAAGCTGGGTGGGCGTGTGTGCTGTGAGGAGGATGCAGAGAAACTCCAGTATGATTTGGACAGGTTGGGTGATTGGGCAGATGCATGGCAGATGCAGTATAATGTGGATAAATGCGAGGTTATCCACTTTGGTGGCAAAAACAGGAAGATAGATTATTATCTGAACGGCAATAGATTGGGAAAAGGGGAAGTGCAACGAGACCTGGGTGTCCTTGTGCACCAGTCGCTGAAGGTAAGTATGCAGGTGCAGCAGGCGGTTAAGAAGGCAAATGGTATGTTAGCCTTCATAGCGAGAGGATTCGAGTACAGGAGCAAGGATGTCTTGCTGCAGTTGTACAGGGCCTTGGTGAGACCACACCTTGAGTATTGTGTGCAGTTTTGGTCGCCTTATCTGAGGAAGGATGTTCTTTCCATGGAGGGAGTGCAGCGAAGATTCACCAGACTGATACCTGGGATGGCAGGAATGACGTATGGAAAGAGATTGGGTCGATTAGGCTTATATTCGCTAGAGTTTAGAAGAATGAGAGGGGATCTCATTGAAACTTATAAAATTCTAATAGGACTGGACAGGCTAGATGCAGGGAGGATGTTCCCGATGGTCGGGGAATCCAGAACCAGGGGCCACAGTCTAAGGATAAGGGGTAGGCCTTTTAGGACAGAAATGAGGAGGAATTTCTTCACCCAGAGAGTGGTGAACCTGTGGAATTCTCTACCACAGAAGGCAGTTGAGGCCAATTCATTTAATATATTCAAGAAGTAGTTAGATATATTTCTTAAGGCTAAAGGGATCAAGGGATATGGGGAGAAGGCAGGGACAGGGGACTGAGTTTGGATGACCAGCCATGATCTCATTGAATGGCGGAGCAGGCTCGAGGGGCCGAATGGCCTACTCCCGCTCCTATCTTCTATGTTTCTATGTAACCACATCGGTGTGGGTCTGGAGTCACATATCGGCCAGATCGGGTAAGGGACAGCAGGTTTCCTTCTCTAAAGAACCGTTTGTGATTCTGCGTCGCTCGACAGTTTCAAGGTCACTTCTGCTGATACCAGCTTTTCATTTCCAGATTTAAAACAAAATGAATTCAATTACTCAAACCGCCATAGTGGGATTTGAATGCACTTTCTCTGGATTATTAGTCCAGTAACATAACTTAATAGGGCGGGGAGGACATCATTTAAAATAAGGAAGTTAATCACTAACAACTAAACCGTCCCAAGGCACTTCACAGGAGCGATTATCAAACAAAATTTGACACCGAGCCACCTAAAGAGATATTAGGACAAAGCTTGGTGAAAGAGGTAGGTTTTAAGGAGCGTCTTAAAGGAGGAGAGAGAGGTAGAGAGGCGGAGAGGTTTAGGGAGGGAATTCCAGAGCTTGGGGCCTGGGCAGCTGAAGGCACGGCCGCCCAAGCTGGAGGAACGCAGATATCTCGGGGGGTTGCGGGGCTGCAGGAGGTTACAGAGATAGGGAGGGGTGAGGCCATGGAGGGATTTGAAAACAAGGATGAGAATTTTAAAATGGAGGGTGGTACTATGTTAGTGTTTGCTAGTTTTCTGGATGTGTGTGTCAGGGAGTAAATCTTAGGTAGACAAAACTCTAAAGAATTATTCTGGAAAATATGCCCAGAAACTGCATCGCTGCCAACAGAGGCAATGTAATATAGGAGTTAAAGGCCACAAGCTGAAATGGTTTGATCTTGTAACATAGGTCCTGTTGTACAAGCTGACAGTGCTTAGTGACCTCCTAATCCATTTAAAAACCAGAATGGATTGATAGACCTAAAGTGCCTCTCTGCAGTTTTTGATATTGACTTGTGAGAGGTTCCTCTGTGAAATGCGTCAGATTGGGGTTATTGTTACAATTATAATTCATATTAATATCTGGCAAGACTAAGCTTCTTTCATGGTAGTTATTTCTTTTTATTTATTGGTTCACGGGATGTGGGCGTCGCTGGCATGGCCGGCATTTATTGCCCATCCCTAATTGCCCTTGAGAAGGTGGTGATGAGCCGCTGCCGTCCGTGTGGTGAAGGTACTCCCACAGTGCTGACTTTGTCGTAGCAGGCTTGGGTACCACTGAGTGTCTCGCTGGGCCATTTCAGAGGAACAGTTAAGAGTCAACCACATTGCTGTGGGTCTGGAGTCACATATAGGCCAGATCGGGGTAAAGACAGCAGATTTCCTTCCCTAAAGGGCATTAGTGAACCAATTGGGTTTTTCCAATAATCTGGTAGTTTCATAGTCACACATTAATAATACTAGCTTTTTAATTCCAAATTTATTTAATTAACTGAATTTAAATTCCCCAGCTGCCGTGGGGATTTAAACTCATATCTCTGAGATCATTAGTCCAGTAACATAACCACTATGCTACCTTTCATAACAGTGTAGCTATTGGGAATTGTTGATTCATCTAAACTGCACTGAATTATAAACTCTATCTATAAAAGTATGCAGATAAAATTCTTATCTACCTCAGATCTCACCTTCTTACCATCTCCTGGTTTCTTCCTTCCCTGCTGTGTATAAATTGGCTGCCATATTTCCCTACATTACAACAGTGACCACACGCCAAAAAGTGGTTCCTTGGCTGTAAAGCGCTTTGGGATGTCCTGAGGTTGTGAAAGGCGCTATAGAAATGCAAGTCTTTCTTTTATAAAGCGGGGAAACCTCTGTGTTATGGTTGTGGAAACCTGCTTCTTTGTTAACATTAACAAACAGAGGATACACTGATACATATGAAAAATGGTGGACAGGAAAAGGCCCACTAGCCCATTCAGCCCGTCGCATACGGTTGTGATGCCTTACAGACACTCCCCACCCAACCCAGAGCCATATAATCTCCTGGGAGAGGCGAAAGGACAGATAAAAAAACAGGTTAGTTCGGGGTGGGTAAAAATCTGGAATATTCCTCTCTAACTACCTTAGGCATTCGAAACTAGTCCAAGGAACCCACTCTGGTCCTGATTAACATTATAGAGTGCCTACCACAAGTAAGGAGTGTGATGGAATACTCTCCACTTGCCTGGATGCGTGCAGCTCCAACAACACTCAAGAAGCTCGACACCATCCAGGACAAAGCAGCCAGTTTGATTGGCACCCCATCCACCACCTTAAACATCCAGTTCCTCCACCACTGGTGCACCGTGGCTGCAGTGTGTACCATCTACAAGATGCACTGCAGCAACTCGCCAAGGCTTCTTCGGCAGCACATCCCAAACCCGCAACCTCCATCCCCTAGAAGGACAAGGGCGGCAGGCACATGGTAACACCACCACCTCCAGGTTCCCCTCCAAGTCACACACACCATCCTGACTTGGAAGTATATTGGCTGTTACCTCATCGTCGCTGGGTCAAAATCCTGGAACTCCCTCCCTAACAGCACTGTGGGAGTACCTTCACCACACGGACTGCAGCGGTTCAAGAAGGCGGCTCACCACCACCTTCTCAAGGGCAATTAGGGATGGGCAATAAATGCTGGCCTTGCCAGCGATGCCCAGGTTCCATGAACGACAAAAAAAAATGATGTGATCTTCTCCCCAGCCCGAAACAGGTCCAGCTCTCACTTGAAGGAATTCAGCGAATCAACGTTCACTGTTGTGTGGCACTGCTCTGTGTGATTGCCAATGAAAAATGTTGCCAAGAACATCTTTCATGCAGGTAGTATCCTTTGAACAAGGATCAATGCAGCAGACTCTGCTTTTCATGTATTATTCACTGGATATTGATAATTGATGCTCCACCTCATCAAACAGGTTGGTAAGAAATTCCGCCATTGATCGCGACCAATAAATCGTTCATCTCACACAGCAACATAACAAGAGAATCTGTAGTCCATGTGGCCAGTCTCAAAAACTAACTTCTCTCAGCCTCTCAAATGCCCATCCAAGTCTACCGTAACTCTTTCCACGCTATCTGTCTCCACTTGAGCGGCCCATGCCACCTGTTCACCACCCTCCTTGAAAGTACCTAAATCTAAACTCTCGCTGCACCTTTGTGTATCAGATGTGGCTCAGTGGGTAGCGCTCTTGCCTACTGGGTCAGATGGTTGCGGGTTCAAGTCCCACTCCATGAGACTTGAGCATCAAAATCTACGCTGGCACTCCAGAGGGTACTGAGGGAGTGGCTGCACTGCCGGAGGTGCTGTCTTTAGGATGAGACGGTAAACCAAGGCCCCATCTGCGCTCTTTCAGCTGGATGTAAACGATGCCACGGTACTAATTTGAAGAAGAGCAGGGGAGTTATCCCTGGTGTCCTGGCCAATATTTATCCCTCAACCAATATCATTAAAAACAGACTATCTGGTCATTATCGCTTGCTGTGTGCAAATTGGCTGCCGTGTTTCCTATATTACAACAGTGACTACATTTCAGAAAAGTTCCGAAGAAGGGTTTCGACCTGAAACATTGACTCTATTTCCCTCTCCACGGATGTTGCCTGGCCTGCTGAGTTTTTCCAGCATCTTCTGTTGTTATTTCAGAAAAGTACTTCATTGGCTGTAAAGCACTTTGGGATGTCCAGTGGTCGTGGAAGGTGCTATATAAATGTAAGTAATTCTTTCTTTTCTTTTTTCACCTTCTAAGCTTGAGTGTGTGTCCCTGGACCTTGAGTCTGTGTCAATCTTGAACATATTATCAAGTTCCGATTGATCTATTCCCTTAATAATCTTGAATACTTGACTAATATCGTCCCTGGGCCTTTTCCTCTCATAGTTTACATACCTTAAGCTAGTTTGGCTGCCCTTTTCTGTACTGCCACCAGTGGCTACTTATCCATGTTGTAGCACCGCTATCAGAACTGTACATAAATACAAAAAGCAAAATACTGCGGATGCTGGAAATCTGAAATAAAATCAGAAAATGCTGGAAACACTCAGCAGGTCAAGCAGCATCTGTGGAGAGAGAAACAGAGTTAGCGTTTCAGGTCGATGGAACTGGAAAATGTTACAGAAGAAAGAACGAAAAGGGAAGGCCTGTGATAGGCAGGAGAGATGAAGTGACAAAAGGGATCTGAAATTGTTGAACTCAATGTTGAGTTCGGAATTGAGAACTGTACACACTTGTCAATAACAACAACAACAACAGCTTGTATTTATATAGCACCTTTAACATAGTAAAACATAGAAACATAGAAGATGGAAGCAGGAGTAGGCCATTCGGCCCCTCGAGCCTGCTCCGCCATTTAATGAGATCATGGCTGATCATCCAAACTCAGTACTCTGTCCCTGCTTTCTCCCCATATCCCTTGATCCCTTTAGCCTTAAGAAATATATCTAACTCCTTCTTGAATATATTTAATGAATTGGCCTCAACTGCCTTGTGTGGTAGAGAATTCCACAGGTTCACCACTCTCTGGGTGAAGAAATTCCTCCTCATCTCAGTCCTAAATGGCTTACCCCTTATCCTTAGACTGTAACCCCTGGTTCTGGACTCCCCGACCATCGGGAACATCCTTCCTGCACCTAGTCTGTCCAGTCCTGTTAGAATTTTATAAGTTTCAATGAGATCCCCTCTCATTCTTCTAAACTCTAGCGAATATAAGCCCAATCGACTCATTTGTCATTCCTGCCATCCCAGGTATCAGCCTGGTGAATCTTCGCTGCACTCCCTCCATGGCAAGAACATCCTTCCTCAGATAAGGCGACCAAAACTGCACACGATATTCAAAAAGGACCCAAGGCGCTGCACAGGAGTATTTTAAGACAAAACAATTTGACAACGGTCCACATAATGATTAATTAGGGGCGGGTGACCAAAAGCTTGGTCAAAGAGGTAGGTTTTAAGGAGCGTCTTAAAGGATAAAAGAGAGGTAGAGAGGTGGAGAGGTTTAGGCAGGGAATTCCAGAGCTTAGAGCCGAGGCAACAGAAGGTACGGCCACCAAAGGTTGAGCGATTATAATCAGGGATGCTCAAGAGGGCAGAATTAGAGGAGCACAGATATCTCGGGGGGGGGGGCTTGTGGTTGTGGGGTTGAAGGAGATTACAGAGTTAGGGAGGGGCGAGGCCACGGAGGGATTTCAAAACAGGGATGAGAATTTTGAAATCGAGACGCTGCTTAACACGATCGTCTTAATGTGACTTTTGGTTGTTATGTCAAACATACATCCCCCATCAAATACCACCAAACCAGATTAGCCCGTCATTGAGCTCACTTCTGTTTGTGGGGCCTCATTGTGTGCAAACTGACTGCTGCCCATAAAACTACACGCCAATAGTGTAATGAGTGCTGTGTGAAAAAAGCAATACGAATGCAAATTCTTTTTACCATATTGTCACAAAATTTCATCCATCTACACACTGAGAAAAATAGGAAAGTTGAGAAAATGGGTTTCTTCCAAAAACAATCCTCTGCTTTTCATTCTTTAAGAACAAAAGCGTGGAAGATGAAACGGCATTTGTCCTTTCTATAGACAGGGCATCCTGCCATTGACCTTATCTCTCGCTACAGGAGTATTCCCTGGTGCCCAAATGCAATCAAGCAAAACTGCAGTTCCGATCGCTGCCCTCCATGATTCAACCCTGGCCAGTTGTTGTCCGCGGATGACATTTTCTTTCTGTCATAGGCACAGGAATTTCCCTGTTGTAGGTGAACATCTCACAAGATCCACTGAAGAATGGCTGCAGCTTATCTGATCTAGTCCATGAAGATTGAGAACCTTACTCTTCTCATTACAGCACCAAGCTCTTATTCAAATGAGTCCAGTGCATAGGCTTCTCTGTCGATACTAATCCCTGTAAACGTCGATCCTGTTCCTAAACGGATATTTATCAGGTTCTTTTTGATGCTGGCTGACAGTTACATTGAGTTACATCGAGTCTACAGCATAGAAACAGGCCATTCGGCCCAACTGGCCCATGCCGGCGTTTATGCTCTACACGCGCCTCCATCCACCTCTCTACATCTCACCCGATCAGCGTATCATAGAGTCATAAAGTCATAGGGGGAGCAATTCGGTATCGCCCCGTTTGGGACGCCATTATCGGCCGTGCACAAAGTTTAGCGCCTGGCGCTAATTATCGCCTCCGACGGCAAACTTGGCTTTTATCGCCCCTGGAGCTGATTGGAGCGCTAAATCAGGCGCTTCACACCTGTCTTAAGGCGCTAAGGCCGAGGAGCGAGGTGCTACCTCAGAGCGCTGGCGAAGCAAGGAAGGGCAAATCAAAATGAACCTGCAAAGTGCTGCTCAGTACTCAAAACTCCTTCACACAGCGTTGAATCTCTCCAGAAGTCTCTCTCTCTCTCTCTCAGAATGCGTGGTGCAAAAATGTCACCGACAAAAAAAGGCAGGAAGCGGTCGCCTTTAAATAGCGCTCCCCCAGTCCCTTTCTGACTGCAAAACGCTCCCCTCAACCTGTCGTTGCTAGCGGCAGGCGGTAAGGCAGGGGGCGCCACTCAATATTTGGTCCGGGGCGCTAACGGGGCGTTGCGCACTCGACTGGCGTCACGATCTGCCGGCGCAGGAGATCGTGGCGGTAGTGTTTAGCACTGCTGCAAAATGTCTACTTAATTTCATGAGCGGCGCAAATATCGCCGCGCCCGGGCGCTAGTTGCGTTGCGCCCAATTAGCGCCCTCTTAAGGCGCTAACGGGAGGCGCAAACAACTGAATTTTTCCCCCATAGAGTTATACAGCACAGAAAGAGGCCCTTCGGCCCATCGTGTCCACGCCGGCCATCAAGCCCTGTCTATTCTAATCCCATTTTCCAGCACTTGGTCCGTAGCCTTGTATGCTATGGTGTTTCAAGTGCTCATCTAAATGCTTCTTGAATGTTGAGAGCTCCTGCCTCTACCACCCTTTCAGGCAGTGAGTTCCAGATTCCAACCACACTCTGGGTGAAAATGTTTTTCCTCAAATTCCTTCTAAATCTCCTGCCCCTGACCTTGAAACTATGGCCGCTGGTTATTGACCCCTCTAAGAAGGGGAAAAGTTCCTTTCTATCCACCCTATCTATGCCCCTCAAAATTTTGTACACCTCAATCGGGTCCCCCCTCAGCCTTCTCTGCTCTAAGGAAAACAACCCCAGCCTGTCCAGTCTCTCTTCATAGCTGAAGCGCTCCAGCCCAGGTAACATCCTGGTGAATCTCCTCTGCACCCTCTCCAATGCAATCACATCCTTCCTATAGTGTGGCGACCAGAACTGCACACAGTATTCCAGCTGTGGCTTAACTAGCATTTTGTACAGCTCCATCATAACCTCCGTGCTCTTATATTCTATGCCTCGGCTAATGAAGGCAATTATCCCATATGCCTTTTTAACCACCATATCCACCTGTCCTGATGCCTTCAGGGATCTATGTACATGCACACCAAGGTCCCTCTGATCCTCTGTCCTTCCTGGGATCCTTCTACTCCTTTCTCCCTCATGTACTTCTCTAGCTTCCCCTCAAAAGCATCGATACTATTTGCCTCAACTACTCCTTGTGGTAACGCGTTCCACATTCTTACCACTCTTGGGCTAAAGAAGTTTCTCTTGAATGCCCTTTTAGATTTATTAGTGACTATTTTATATTTTTGGCCCCTAGTTTTCGACTTCCCCATAAGTGGAAACATTTTCTCTACGTCTACCCTATCAAACCCTTTCATTATCTTACAGCCCTCTATCAGATCACCCTCCAGCCTTCTCTTTTGCTAGAGAAAAGAGCATCAACGACTAGAAAACGGAAGTTGACAACATTTTTCAAGGGGTTCCACCAAAGCTACAGCAGGAGAGTGGGAGGACCCTGCGAAAATTCAGTGCCCAGGGGGTGATTGTCACATGGTGAATAAATTGGGTGGGAGGGGTATGAGGAACAGGCAGTAACCCCCGCCCTGGTTGAGTCAGTGAGGGACCGGCACCATTTTGGGGAAGGGGTCATTATATTGGGGTCGGCGAGCGTCCAGCGTGAATCGCGCTCCCTCAAAGGCAGCTCAACATAACTGGAGGCAGAAACATTGAGCGGTGCAGCAGGGATTGTAGCAGCACCTTAAAGGGGGAGGGGTGTGTTGTGTATGTAATATGTGTGCTACTTTGAACCTATGGACAGGACTGCACTACTTGTAGGGCGTAGTGATACGCAGTACCACTCCTGGCCATAGGGGTATAAATAGTACTGTGGGTACTGATCTCCCCTCAGTTCCCGCCTGTGGGCATGAAGTAAAGACCTACGTGTAGTCCCTACCTCCAACCAGTAAAGACCTGTTTTATTGTTACTGATTAAGTCTGAGTATTAATTACTTGAACAACTCACAGACTTAACACTGGCGACGAGTCAGGTTCTTACCCTGCGGCAGTTATTCCACGGCGGCTTCGTCCACAGACAGGACGTTGAAGAGAGGTTTCAAATCTCACCACCCCACTGGAAGCGACAGGCATTAGGACCCTGAAGCCTCCATCAGCGACTGAAAACTGGAGGACAGAAGACATCCTGCAGCTTCTTTTTCAACCTCGGTGGTGGGTAAGCCAAGCAGTGTTGGCTGCAAAGACAGGGCTGGGGGAAGTCGGAGGTAGAAGGGCCATCGATCGCAATCCCTGATAAGGGCCGCACTCGGGCTGAAAGGCGCAGCGTCGGCAGACACTGAAGGCGCGAGAGCCGCGGTGAAAAGCGCGGGCCATCGATCGCGGCGGAGATAAGGGCCACACTCGGGGCTGAAGGGAGACGGCGTCGGGGGACGGGTGAAGACCGCCAAGTGTGGGAAAACCGCCATTTTGTGGGCGGAGGACGACGGCAAGAGCGGGAAGCCGCCATCTTGGATAGCAGTAAAAAAAAAAAATCTGAGAAATTGCAAATCTGATAAAGTACTACAATGCCTAAACACGGGAATATTAGTAACTTTGATAGTGACATCGAAGATTGGGCCATATATGTTGAACGAGTTAAAAATTATTGTAAGGCCAATAAAATTCGTGAGGCTGATAAAGCACTAACATTATTAAATTTAATGGGTGCGAAGACATACGGGCAATTGAAACACCTGTTATCACCAGATGAACCGGCGGATAAGACGTTCGATGAGATTGTTACTGTCCTGAAAGATCATCTAAACCCCACGCCGCTGATGCTAGCGGAACGATTTAAATTTTACGACAGAAGGCAGCTACAGCATGAAAGCAATGCTGAATATTTGCTGGAATTGCGTAAATTAGCGAAATATTGCCATTTTGGAACGGGACTGACAGATGCACTACGAGACAAATTTGTGTGTGGTTTATTTAAACAGGATACACAAAAGCGACTGCTCGAGGAGAATGAGCTGACGCTTGAGAAGGCGGTCACTATGGCAGCAGCACATGAAGCCGCAGCGAGAGGCACGGCAGTAATGCAGCTACGGTCACCGGAGCTCAGTGCACACAAATTGGGTGTGAGTTCTGGCAAATGTTATCGTTGTGGAAAGACAACGCATGATCAGAACCAGTGTTGGTTTAAAAACCAAGAATGTAGAACTTGTGGTAGGCTTGGACATATAGCTAGAGTATGCAGGTCAGGGAAGAAGACCAGCAACAAGAAGTCACCGCAAGGAAAATACGCAAAAGTACACAAGGTGGCCGAACAGGAGTCCGATTCAGACGCTAGCAGTAATGAACTGGCTGGCTTAAGCAGTATTGAACTGGCTAGCTTAAGGGTACTCAACGTTGGTAAGGGTGCAGACCTCCAGACAATTTGGGTTACTCTTCAGATAGAAGGAGTCCAAGTAAAAATGGAATTGGACACTGGATCAGCATTGACGGTCATAAATAAGAAAGATTACGGAAAGTTATTCCAACATATTCCCCTACAGGATACGGGGATTATATTGAAAACATACACGGGGCAAAGAGTGTACCCCATCGGGAAAATAGAGGTTGCAGGGGTCCACAAGGGTGAAGACAGTCAAATAATGGACTTATATGTGATATCTGAAGGAGGTTCTCCACTACTAGGACGGGAGTGGATTAGGAAAATGAATATGGACTGGCATTTCCTACAAACAATAACGAGTGAGAACTCGGTGAAGATAGTCGGCCCAGACTCTGGAACGGATGATGGTAAGCCCAACTCAGGTGCAAAAGACAAAGTTTCAGCACAGAATTCCACTGAGCAACAACAACATAGTTTAACTGTGGATTCTGAGTCTGGCAAGTCTACTGATGTGCCCATTTCTGAGGGACACCGGGCTCGAACTCAACTCCATTTCAAACTACAACAGCAATTAGAACAAATGCTTCGCCGTTTTGAGCAAGAGTTGAATGCAACGAAAGAGTTCTTTGATATAGAGTTGGAGAATCTGGAAAGACAACAGAAGCAGCTGATGGAGAAAATGGAGCAGGAGCACACAAAACGTCTGATGTCAGAGGAGTTAACGGTCAGCCAACTCCTGCATATGCTGAAGGCCAGGACTCTGAAATGGGAAAAACTTGAACACGAACTTCAATATTTAAACGAAAGGGGTTCGGAGCTCTCAAAGGTTATTGGAAGAGCTGAGGTGGCAACACAGACTGAGATGACTGCAACAGAGCAGCCCTTGGATGCCAAAAGTACGCTGACTCACGTCAACGTAGAACAACAGACCGCTGAAACAGCTGCTCCGGTAGAGGGATTGAATAGTCCGATCAATCAATCTCCAAAAGAAGTTGAAGTAGTAAAATCTCAAATGAGGTCATTAGTAAACGACTTGCTGAAAGCCCAGAAAAAGCTGGATGAAGAGGTACGCATGAAGAAGTCTCTTCAGGAAAGATGTCTGGACTTGGAACAAAAGCTGGCTAACGCCCAGCTGGGTATGGAGGAAATAGAAGACCCTCTCGCTGGCCTAGATCAGGACGACACCGAATATTACTATGTCCTGTCCTGCCCAACTTGTAACTTCGACTCCCACCATACAGAAATCATGGAGGAGCACCGAAAGTCTACGGAACATCGGGAGAAGGTGGCTCTACTACGGAAAAAGGAGGAAGAGAAGGAGGAACTGAGCATGCAGCTGGCAGCTGACAGTGGAGCCCAGAGAGTCTCCAAGAAGCAGAAAAGGAAAAGTCGAAACAGAAGATGACCCATCTGAACCATTATTACCTCTACCAGATCACACACGTGGTCCCTCCGAACGGAGCCAATTCAGTTCGGAAGTTCAAACTGTTAAATCCATGGAAGGACTATTGAATGAGTCACTCCAGCAACGTGAACCGACTACACCACAGAGATTGAATCTGTGAACTGTTTTCCGCAGAGACTGAATCTGTGATCTGTTTTGACATGAAGTTATCTATGTATCTATGTTATTCTGTTATGTAAACCTGGAGTTATATATGTATATATGTTATTACGTTATGTTAAATGGGGAGATGACTGTAAAGCTAGGAAGGGAGGAATGTTGTGTATGTAATATGTGTGCTACTTTGAACCTATGGACAGGACTGCACTACTTGTAGGGCGTAGTGATACGCAGTACCACTCCTGGCCATAGGGGTATAAATAGTACTGTGGGTACTGATCTCCCCTCAGTTCCCGCCTGTGGGCATGAAGTAAAGACCTACGTGTAGTCCCTACCTCCAACCAGTAAAGACCTGTTTTATTGTTACTGATTAAGTCTGAGTATTAATTACTTGAACAACTCACAGACTTAACAGGGTGGAAGCGCCGGGAGGGGTGGGGAAGGGATGCAGCCCTTCAAAGCAGCAGCCAGCATTTTTATAGAACCCACAGCAGCAAGGACCTTAAATGCATCGGC
Source organism: Somniosus microcephalus (assembly GCF_052327205.1). Taxonomy (NCBI): domain Eukaryota; kingdom Metazoa; phylum Chordata; class Chondrichthyes; order Squaliformes; family Somniosidae; genus Somniosus; species Somniosus microcephalus. The sequence goes on along the minus strand of NC_140996.1, from coordinate 223,400,785 downwards.
TTTTAAGGGTCGACACCAGCAAATGACTGCAATAATAATGTAGGCATTGTTGGAGCCACTTTGGATGCAAATCTAATTTATTGGCCAAATTCTTTGTAATCTCCAGTCTTGTTGACGTTTAAAAAAAAAAATGTAATTCTTGTCATTTCATTCTGTGCACATGACCTGAGGTAAACAACCCGCTTGCTTCCAATGATAGCTAAATCCTGTCAGCACTGGGTAATGTTTTCGCTTAAACCTTTTCCTCTGATGAAAACCAGTTCAGATCCATGAGCCTCTCTGCAGAATCATCCTTATTGCCACTGTTCTCTGAACCTACTCCGATGCATTAATACAACGGATACTCGCACTGATGGAGCACTTTTCATGTAGCGATGAGGGGAAATCTTCACGAAGTCACTTATAATACTGCTGCATACAGTGAGCAGAGATATTCTTCTCACCTGTGTGGCTGAACGTAAGAACATAAGAATTAGGAGCCAGGAGTAGGACGCTCGGCCCCTCGAGCCTGCTCCGCCATTCAGTGAGATCACGGCCGACCTTTGACCTCAACTCCACATTCCCACCCGGTCCCCATATCCCTTGGTTCCCTTATGTGAAGATGTGAAGCTGTCGGAACCTTTCAGTAAATTATTCCCTCTATTGAACGTAGAGGGTTAAATTCAACGTTTTTACTGGCCTATTGGGAGCGGGCTCACAAACAAAGAAGGGAGAATTGAATAACATAAAGCCAGCTACATTGATCCATATGTAGAATTAAATTTTGTTTGATGAACCCATCAGTGTCAGCTGTGGCTCGGTGGGTAGCACACTTAGACATAGAAACAGAGAAAAATAGGAGCAGGAGTCGGCCATTCGGCCCTTCGAGCCTGCTCCGCCATTCAATATGATCATGGCTGATCCTCTCTCTCAATACCATATTTCCGCTCTCTCCCCATACCCCATTGATGCCTTTTGTGTCTAGAAATCTATCGATCTCCTTCTTAAATATATTCAGTGACTTGGCCTCCACAGCCTTCTGTGGTAGAGAATTCCACAGGTTCACCACCCTCTGAGTGAAGACATTTCTCCTCATCTCAGTCCAAAATGTCCTACCCCGTATCCTGAGACTGTGACCCCTCATTCTAGACCCCCCAGCCAGGGGAAACATCCTCCCTACATCCAGTCTGTCTAGCCTGGTCAGAATTGTATAGGTTTCAATGAGATTTCCTCACATTCTTCTAAACTCTAGTGAATACAGGCCTAGTCGATCCAATCCCTCCTCATACGACAGTCCTGCCATCCCAGGAATCAGTCTGGTGAACCTTCGCTGCACTCCCTCGATGGCAAGTATATCCTTTCTTAGGTAATATTGTTTGGTGATGCCTTGGATGTTGTCGCGAAGCACATTACGGTGGCGCTTGGCTCCGCCTTTTCCAAGTCAGTTTCCTTATTTTGCTCTTCCAGACCTGACAATTCTTATGCAGGAATATAAAATGAATGATAAAGGCTCGTCGTCCTGATGAATTTATGAAGCCAGCCCGGATCTGATTGAGAAAGGCAGAGTGTGAGAGGCTGGGAGGAGACAGGATCAGAGTGACTTGTCAGAGCAGAGACAGCGTCCTCTGAGCTTCAGCTCCGCCTCCAGCTTTCACGCTTCAGCTCCTCCCCCTTTCCCCGCACAGTGGTTCAGCCGACTCGCCTCTGAGTCAGAAGGTCGTGGGTTCAAGCCCCACTCTAGGGATTGAGCAGATAAATATCTAGGCTGACACTCCAGTGCAGTGCTGAGGGAGTGCTGCATTGTCAGAGGTGTCGTCTTTCGGATGAGACGTTAAACCGAGGCCCCGTCTGCTCTCTCAGGTGGACATAAAAGATCCCACGGCACTATTTCGAAGAAGAGCAGATGGAGTTCTCCCCAATGTCCTGGCCAATATTTATCCCACAATCAACATCACTAAAAAACAGATTATCTGGTCATTATCACAGTGCTGTTTGTTGGAGCTTGCTGTGTGCAAATTGGCTGCCACGTTTCCAACGTTACAACAGTGACTACACTTCAAAAAGTACTTCATTGGCTGTAAAGCGCTTTGAGACGTCCGGTGGTCGTGAAAGGCGCTATATAAATGCAAGTCTTTCTTTTTTAATTACTAATGCATGCCCAATATCAAGGATTCATTTGCGTACTCCTTCTTTTTCGCAATCCAATTCCTAATAATAAGCCAACAACATTGTGTGACATGCCGACTGAGCTGATAATTCCGTTGTTTTTCTCCCAATATACTTAGACATTCCAACCACGGTCCAACCACCCATCAACCTTGCAGCCGTGCACGGAGAGATAGCTTTTACACATGATTAGGTAGTCTCCCTGAAAGCTCTCTCAGCTTTGTGCTTGAGAGAAAGGTGCCTCATGAGGATAGTTTCCTTTCCTTTTACAAAGGTGGGCAGGATAAACCTGTGCAACAAATTGCCGATCGAGTTAATTTTTCAGAAAGAATAACATGAAATTCGGTGTATTTTCTGTGCTCATATTGATGAATTCCCTCATTTCTTGCAATCATTGTGAGACAGTAAAAGTCATAGGGCTAAAAATTGAGTATCACAGAATCACAGAATCCCCACAGTGCAGATAGAGGCCATTTCGGCCCATCGAGCCTGCACCGACACATATCCCACCCTATCCCCGTAACCCCATGTATTTAATCCCCCTAACACACTAAGGGTCAATTTATCACAGCCAATCAACCTAACCCGCACATCTTTGGACTGTGGGAGGAAACCGGAGCACCCGGAGGAAACCCACGCAAACACGGGGAGAATGTGCAAACTCCACACAGACAGTCACCCGAGGCCGGATTCGAACCCGGGTCCCTGGCGCTGTGAGGCAACAGTGCTAACCACTATGCCACAGTAGTGCCCGCGCTAACGTTGCCAGCGCCCCGAAAATATTAGCACCCCCGCGCCGGAAATTGAGTTGTTGCGCCTCAAGAGGGAAGCGGAGTGCGACTGGAAGCTGCGAGTCAATATTGCGGCGCTATGTGCCACGGTACTGCAGGCCTTCCTCCCCTTCTTAAAGGGGAGGGGCATTGTGCAGCATGACCCGGGGCCCAGCTGGGCCACCGGGGATCAGGAGTGCCGGAAAAAAGAGCCTGGGACTCAAGAGAAGTGCCGTGCTATTGGAGCGCAGCCGGCACGCCGCAGGGGGAGGGGGGCGGTTCAGGAGGCCAGGGACAGGAGCGCAGGCAGGTGCTGTCAGGCGGCCAGCAACAAAAATGGCCTTCCCGCACCTCGCCTTTAAATAACGCCTCCCCGGCCGCAGGCAGGCCCCCCTGACCCTGTCGGACATAGCGTCCGGCTGTAAGTCAGGGGGCGCTCCCGAAGATCGCAGCCAGGGTGCAAGCGGGGCGTTGTGCATGGCGATGAGGTCATCGCCGGTGGCGCAGCATGCCGGGGTGCTACCAGATAGTGCCGCCACTAACCTCCCTCTGAATTTCGCAGGCGGTGTTGGCAGCGCCGCGCCCGGGCGCTAGTTGCTTTGCACTTCCCATTATCGCCCTCGTAGGATGCTAACAGGAAGTGCAATGCAACCCAATTTTTCCCCCTTAGGGCTGGATTTTATCAATGGAGGCGAGTAGGAGGCGGGACTCCCACTTTTGGGGTTGTAGTCCCGCCTCCATCGAGTTCTAGCCAACCCACGTGATTTCCCCTTGATTGACCTTGTTGAGCCCGCCCAGCGGGCTCAGCAGGCCAATTAAGGGCCACCCGGCAACAGGTGACATCACAGATTGACATTTCATCTGTCAAGAGCTTTTGACAGATGAAATATCAGCGTTTGACAGCTCTTTGAAGCTGTCAAACACTGACAATCTGTACTCCAGGTTAATTCCTTCCTCTCAGGATGATTTAGAGATCTCCCCGGAACAGAAAGCTGAATGCTGCAACTTTTGACAGCTCGCAGCCATTCTGCTTTCTGTGCCGGTGAGATGAGGGACTCCCGAGACCTGAAGGAAGGAAGCCTGCATTAGTAAGTAAAGGTAAGTATGTAGGAATGTCTAGGTCCTATCCAAAGACTGAGGTCCACTCAGGCGATCAAATAAAATGAAGTTTAATGGAAACTAACAGGTTTAAACAAGTAGCTACAGGAGAACATCGAGTGTAGGTCTGCTCAGTTCGGAGGCTCCACGAGGACTGCTCGGGCGGTCCCGTGGTTGATGTCATGACATCATCACGTTCTTCCCGCCAGTGGGGGATCACGTGATGAACGGCGTGACGTCATCGCGTTTACCCGCGCTGTTAAAGTGATCACGCTCTGTACAAGTAAACAGTATAAATAAAGATACAGACTCAGGCTGTAGCTAACATGTTGTTAAAGGGAATTATATACAAACGATCTGAGTCCTTTAGTGGCTCCGCCACATGCGCCCCCCCCAGAATCATCTTTAACAGCAAAAGTGAGACGGCGAGGAGGCCTGACAAGCCTGTCCAAGCGACTTCTGTAACCCTGAAGTGGAAGCTGATGGACGGTGGTCGAGCTGGCGGGCGGTTGTGGTGGATCTGGCACGCCGACTGTGGGCGGTCGGCCACGTTTTGGCGGTTGAGCGATCTCGACTGGGCGGTCCAGGTCTAAGTGTGCCGGCTTCAACCGGTCAACCGAAATGTGGTCCGGTTTACCTCCGATATCGACCGAAAAGGATTTGTCTCCTGGCTCTATGACGCGGAAGGGACCAGTGTAAGGGGGCTTGAGTGGATCCCGGTGAGTATCAACTGGGACATGGGAGTTCTGTAAACCGTGATGCGACGTAGGCACTGGAGCGAAACATCTGGCTGCCTCCTGGTGGCTGACGAGTTGCTGGGATGCGGACCATGGCTTTGTTGGAGATGGGAGGAAATCCCCTGGTACTCGTAGTGGCTGGCCATATACGAGTTCCACCGAGGACGATTGCAAATCTTCTTTGGGCGCCGTACGAAGACCTAAAAGGACCGATGGAAGTCTGTCCACCCATCCCGCGCCTTGAAGACTGGCCCGCAGGGCGGCTTTGTGTGACCTGTGGAATCATTCGCACAGGCCGTTCGCCTGTGGATGATAGGCGGTGGTGCGATGTAGTTTGGTGCTGAGCCCCTGAGCCACCGCGTTCCAGAGCTCAGAGGAAAACTGCGGTCCACGATCGGAAGAGATGTCCGCCGGTATCCCAAAACGAGCAACCCAAGAGGAGATGAAAGCTTTGGCTACGTCTGCCGAAGTGGTGGAAACCAAAGGAACTGCCTCTGGCCATCTAGTTGTTCGGTCTACCATTGTGAGGATGTGTGTAAAACCTTGAGAAGGTGGAAGCGGCCCCACGAGGTCCACATTCATGTGGTCGAACCGACGCTCCGGAACAACGAAAGTGGCCAATGGAGCTTTTACATGACGCTGTACCTTGGCCTTTTGGCAGACCACGCAGGTGTTGGCCCAGTCGCGGACATCCATGTGCATACCCCTCCAGACGAATTTTGATGACATCAGCCTTTGCGATGCCTTCATGCCAGGGTGTGACAACCCGTGTATGGCGTCGAACATTTTTCAGCGCCAGGCAACTGGTACGATAGGGCGGGGAGCTCCCATGGAGACGTCGCAAAGTAGCGTCGTGCCTGCGGCATGGAGTTTGACGTCGGCCGCTTGGAAGCTAGAGGGGCTGGTTCTGTATGATTGGACCACTGGGTCCGAGGCTTGATCCGTAGCCATTAGGGCATAGTCGATTCCGAGTTGGACTGCGTGAACAGTCGCGCGGGAGAGGCAATCCACCACCAGGTTGTCCTTACCGGACAAATGCTGAATGTCCGTGGTGAATTCTGAAATGAACGTCAGGTGACGTTGTTGCCGAGCTAACCACGGTTCGGCGGTCTTGGCCATAGCGAACGTTAGTGGCTTGTGGTCTACAAAAGCCGTGAACGGACGTCCCTCTAGTAAGAACCGGAAATGGCGGATGGCTAGAAAAAGGGCCAGCAACTCCCGGTCGAAAGTGCTGTACTTTCTTTCGTTTCGCCGTAGTTGACGGCTGAAAAACACCAGCGGTTGCCACGTCCCATTCATCCACTGTTCCTGCACTGCGCCGATTGCATAGTCCGACGCGTCGGTGATAAGGGCGATGGTGGCACCTGGAAGCGGGTGTGCCAGCATAGTTGCGTTGGCCAAGGCGCCTTTGGTGTTGACGAACGCCTGGTCCATCTCGGCCGTCCAGCTGATTGGATCCTTACCGGACTTAGCCTTGAGGGCCTCGTACAAGGGCTGCATAAGTAGAGCCGCCTTAGGGATGAACCGGTGATAAAAATTGACCATCCCAAGGAACTCTTGTAGGGCCTTGACGGTCTGCGGGCGCGGGAAAGATGTAACCGCCTCGATCTTCGTCTGTAAGGGAATTGCGCCGTCTGATGTGATGCACTGGCCCAAGAAATCAATCCGCTGCAGGCCGAACTGGCACTTGGCCGGGTTGATAATCAAACCATGTTGACTGAGGCGTGTAAAGAGGGTGCACAAATGGCAGAAGTGCTCCTCTTTGCTAGGGCTGGTGATGAGGATGTCGTCGAGGTAGAAGAAGAGGAATTTTAGGTCCCGAAGCACGGAGTCCATCAAGCGCTGGAAAGCCTGTGCAGCGTTCTTCAAGCCAAACGGCATCCACAGAAATTCAAACAGGCCAAATGGGGTGATGACTACGGTTTTCGGGACATCTTGCGGGTGCACGGGGACCTAGTGGTAACCACGGACAACGTCGACTTTTGAAAAAAAAGTATTTCCCGCCAAATGGGCCGAGAAACCTTGAATATGCGGGATCTGGTACCGATCAGGAGTAGTGGCGTCATTCAGGCGTCGGTAGTCGCCGCATGGCCGCCATCCACTGCTGGGGTTCGGAACAATGTGGAGAGGAGAAAACCAGGGACTATTCGACCGGCGAATAATCCCCAGCCGCTCCATCGTGTCGAACTCCGCTTTCGCAGATGTGAGCTTGCCGGGCTCGAGTCGTCGGGCCCTTGCGTAAGCCGAGGGGCCAGTAGTGGTGATGTGATGTTCTACACCATGTTTCGTGGCCGAGGAGGAGAAATTGGGCCTGGTCAGATCTGGGAACTCTCCGAGGAGGCGAGTGAAGTCATCTGGAGGTGGGAACGCACAGGAGACAGTGCGCGACACGGCGTTACCGCGGTGGCATGGGATGGAGTGGAACGTGGCCGCATTGATCAACCGGCGGTGCCTGACATCGACCAGGAGGCCGTTGGCGCACAAAAAATCTGCCCCGAGGATGGCCTGCGAGACTTTGGCCATGATGAATTCCCAGTGGAAGCGCTGGCTGCCGAAACACACCTGAACCCGCCGCCTTCCGAAGGTCCGAATGTCCGCGCCATTAGCCACCACGAGGGAGGGGCCGTGGCCCCTGTAATGATATCAGCAAATAGAGATGGTATTTGCCTGTTCGATTATGATGCCTTAATAGCATGTTTGCAGGTATTGATTACTTACGCCTGAACAGCAGAGGTCATGTGAGAGACAAGCAGTTTGGGTTTGGTTTCAGTTTCATTTAAGATGCATCACTAGCTTGATGTCTCCTGTAAATGCTGTTAAAAGAGTTGAACAAGACTTTAGATTAAAAGACATTCTCTTTCATAAATGTCTCGTCATTGAACCCACAAAGAAATCAATACATGGTGTCAGAAGTGATTGAAAGAGATGAAGAGAAAATATCTGAAGTTAAATCAGCTCTCCACAAATTAGCAAGCCAAAAGAGAACATCGTTGCTTACCATTGGAGAATAGCCAACGAAGTGAAAAAATGGAAGGTTTACACCCACCGGCGACACTTCAGTTGACAGGTAATGTGGCTGAAAATTGGAGGAGATTCAAACAACGTTTAGAGTTGTATTTAGCGGCAATCGGAGCTGACGAGAAAAGTAATAAAAGGAAATCATCACTGTTCTTACATGTCGTGGGTGATGAAGCGCTGGAGGTGTATAATAACTTCACATTCGCTGCTGATGGAGACAAAATGAAGCTAGATAAAATAATGGAACAGTTTGAGGCCTACTGCATACCTAAACGTAACGTGACGTTTGAGAGGCACAGATTTTTCACATGCGTACAGAAAACGGGTGAGACTATTGATCAGTATGTGACTGAACTGAGAAACAGAAGCAAATCGTGTGAATTTGGGGGACTGACAGACTCGCTGATAAAAGACAGACTGGTGTGTGGTATTCCAGATAATGGCCTAAGGGAAAGACTGCTAAGAGAGCAAAATCTAGACCTGGGAAAAGCCATAGCACTGTGTAGGGCTACAGAGACTGTGAAGTTGCAGGCAAAGGAGCTGTTCAGTGACAATAGCTGCAACGTGGATGCAGTGAGAAAGAACGGATACAAAGCGTTTAACAAAACGAGCGCCAATGTGAAAAAAGAGGCGTGGCCAGCGAACGAAAATGAAAGGGACAATCGAAAGTCATGTAGTCGATGCGGTACACAGCATCCACCAAAAAAGTGTCCAGCATATGGTAAAAAATGCAATAGTTGCAACAAAAACAACCATTATGCCCGTTGCTGCAAGAACCAAGCGCAACAAAGCAAGGTCCATACAGTAGATGAGAGCGAGAAAGAGGAGTTCTATGTAGATGTTGTGTCTGAAAATAAAAAAGAAGAAAGAGACTGGATGTTGACACTAAAAGTGAATGACATACACATTCCATTTAAATTGGATACTGGAGCACAAGTTAATGTGATATCAGAGACTGATTTTAAGAAAATTAGACCCAGACCAAAGATACATGGAATCAAAGTGAAAGTGACAGGATACTCAGGTACTGATATACCAGTGAAAGGAAGATGCATTGTCAAAGTAACACACAAGGACAGAGAGCACACGCTAGCATTAATCGTGGTGCCAAAGGATGTGCAAGCCATACTAGGTTTAAAAGCCTGTGAGAGACTGAACCTGGTAAAGAGAGTCCTCATTGTGGAAAGCGAAGGAGAGACAGTCTATGATGAACTCATGAAAGAGTACAACGACCTATTTAAGGGTCTAGGCTGCATTCCAGGAGAACACACGATCAGAGTAGATAAAAGTATGACACCGGTCATGCATCCATGCAGAAAAGTTCCGTTTGCTCTTCAAAAGCAACTGAAGGCAGAGTTGGACAGGATGGAAAGCCTGAACGTGATTCAGAAGATAGATGAGCCAACTGAGTGGGAGAGTTCCCTCGTCGTAGTGGACAAAAAGAATGGAAAGCTCAGAATTTGCCTGGATCCAAGAGATCTAAACAGAGCAATAAAGAGAGAGCGCTTCAAGCTTCCTACACGTGAGGAAATCATGGCACAGTTTGCAAATGCAAAATATTTCAGCAAGTTAGATGCATCATCAGGATTTTGGCAGATGAAGCTGGATGAAGCAAGTTCAAGACTGTGCACGTTCATCAGTCCATTTGGCAGATACAGATTCCTAAGGTTACCATTTGGCATTGCCTCAGCTCCTGAAGTGTATCACAAGACTATCCATATGATCTATGAGCACCTGGAGGGAGTTGATACATCAATGGATGACATCATAGTATGGGGAACCACGAGAACTGAGCATGACGAGAGACTGAAAAAAGTGCTGGAAGCAACAAGGAAAACAAACCTGAAGCTGAATGGAGAGAAATGCCAGCTCGGGGTGACAGGACTGACATTCGTGGGAGATATCCTTAGCAGTGAGGGCATCAGACCAGATCCCAGAAAGGTGTCCGCCATCGAGAATATGCCAAAGCCACAATGCAAAAAGGACGTGCAGAGGTTTAATGGAATGATCAACTACATGGGGAAATTCATATCCAACCTCTCAGAAAAGATGGCGCCACTGAGAAGACTAACTGAAAAGAACATAGAATGGGAATGGAACCATGAGCATGAGAAGTCATGGAGCGATCTAAAGAAACTGCTCACAGAGGAACCAGTTCTGAGGTTTTATGACCCAGCGAGACCCATCAAGATATCATCAGATGCATCACAGAGTGGGTTCGGTGCTGTTCTTCTGCAACAATATGACTACTGGCAACCTATTGCATATGCATCGCGCTCAATGACAGATGCGGAGATGCGATATGCTCAAATAGAAAAGGAGCTGCTCAGCGTCACATACGCCTGTGAAAGATTTCACCAGTTTGTGGCAGGACAAGCAATCAGTGTAGAGACTGACCATAAGCCCTTGATTGCATTGTTCCAAAAGCCACTAAATAGCTATCCGCTTAGAATACAAAGAATGATGATCAGGCTGCAACGCTATACACTGAATGTTGCGTACACACCGGGTAAGCTGATGTATACAGCAGACACGTTGTCCAGAGCTGTAGACCCAAGTGAGCCCGCAAACACCACAATGGATGACAAAGTGAACGCCTACGTGGACATGATCACAAGTGCACTGCCCATAGCAGATGCAAAAATGGAGCTCATAAAGACTGAGACAAACAAAGATGAAACAATGAGACGACTGAGAAAAAGCATCTTGGATGGATGGCCCAACATGAAGCAAGACTGCTCACCTGATATAGCAGAGTACTGGAACTGCAGGGCGGAACTATCAGTGGTCGAAGACATCATCTACAAAGGAAGTAAAATAGTTATCCCAAAGAGTCTGAGAAGAGAGATGCTAAAAAAGATCCATGGAGGACATCTGGGAAGCGAAAAGTGTAAGAAAAGAGCACGAGAGGTGATGTACTGGCCACGAATCAACCAAGATGTGACAAATGAGGTGTCAAACTGCACAATATGCCTGAAATATCGAGCAAGCAATCCGGTAGAACCACTAAAGCCACACCCAGCACCAGACAGACCTTACCAGAGGGTAGGCGCTGACCTATTCGTATGTCAAGGGAAGGACTATCTTGTAGTCACAGACTATTACTCCCTGTATCCAGAGGTTTGTAGACTGCACACCACCACTGCAGATGCTGTGATAACATGTATGAAAGCCATATTCTCCAGACATGGCGTGGCAAGCGAGGTCTTCACAGACAATGGACCTCAGTTTTACAATGCAAGTTTCCGACACTTTGCCAAAGAGTGGGCCTTTGTCCACACAACGTCAAGTCCTCACTTTCCACAGTCCAATGGACTAGTGGAAAAATCGGTCCAGACAGTGAAAAGACTGATGTACAAGGCAAAAGACAGTGGAACTGACTTCTACCAGAGCATGCTTGTATACCGCACAACGCCGCTCGAGTGTGGTATGTCACCAGCCCAACTCCTGATGGGACGTCGGCTAAGGTCAAACCTACCCATCCCGGAGAACCTCCTGAAAACAAAAGAGGGGGAGAAAGTGAGGAAGTTCAAAGAGCAACAGAAAGAAAAGCAAAAGTACTACTATGACAGAGGAACACAAAACCTACCTGAACTCCACACTGGTGACCAAGTAAGGTTGAAAGACAAAACAAACACATGGACTCAGAAGGGAACTGTCCTGAGTGAAGTTCAACCAAGATCATACACCATTCAGACAGATGAGGGTGCTGTTCTGAGAAGAAATTGTAGGGATCTTCTCATGGGACCAGCCACAGCAGGTCAAGAGACTGATACTGTTGAACAACCTGATCACACAGCTGAGAACACATCATCTGAGGCAACAACTCAGATTCAAGGACAATCAATCAGAAAATCCTCAAGACACGTGAAGCCTCCTGAGAGACTCATTGAGCAAATTTAAGGACTATTGTTATAGAAGGAAGTAATGTTATCTTATTCTTTCTTCAAGTTCTAGTGTATTGACATATTTCATGTGAACACACAAAGCAAAGTTAAAAAACCTTGATCATGATAATGATAATGTAAGTTCATTAAGTGTTACAGTTAAAATGCAGATTAATACAAAGAAAACATGTTGTTAGTTAAAAGTAAAATACTTTTGTTTTAAGGAAAGGAGATGTAATGATATCAGCAAATAGAGATGGTATTTGCCTGTTCGATTATGATGCCTTAATAGCATGTTTGCAGGTATTGATTACTTATGCCTGACCAGCAGAGGTCATGTGAGAGACAAGCAGTTTGGGTTTGGTTTCAGTTTCCTTTAAGATGCATCACTAGCTTGATGTCTCCTGTAAATGCTGTTAAAAGAGTTGAACAAGACTTTAGATTAAAAGACATTCTCTTTCATAAATGTCTCGTCATTGAACCCACAAAGAAATCAATACAGCCCCCAGCTTGTATATTAAGATTTGACGCAGGTAGGATGCTACACTGTGCCCTGGCGTCGCAAAGGAAACGTCGACCAGATAGGGAGTCGGTGATGAAGAGAAGCTTTCCCGAATCTCCGATGGCCATCGCAGACGCGGGGCGCCGGTTAGACCCGGTCCTCTTACACCAGGGTTGCTGTAGATGTTTTGTTTTTTTGAGTGAAAAGCTGCAGGGCGGGTGGCAGCATCTTGCTTTCACGTCAAAACGGGCATGGTAGAAGCAGAACCCCGCTGATTGAGGAGCTGGAGCAGCGTCTGTGGGGGATGGGCGCCTCATGGCCGCGCAGTACTGCTGTCTCACTGCGAAAATCTTGTCCGCTTCGGCAGCAAGCTCCGCGCAGTCTGTGAAATTGGACCTGGCTAGGGCAGCCTGAACTTGCTCCGGTAGTTGGCTGAGGAGTAGCTCCCTGAAGAGGAAGCATTCCGGTTCAGAACCGAGGAGCGTGAGCATTTGGCTCATGAGCTCGGATGGCTTGGACTCCCCGAGGCCGGGCATAGCGAGCAGCCGACGGGTGCACTCCAACTTCGTGAGCCCGAAGACCTGTAGCAACCGCGCCTTTAACGTGTCATACTTGCGATCTGTAGGCGGACTACCAAGTAGGCTGACGATCCGCAAGGCAGTGGCGCTGTTGAGGGCGGAGACCACGTAATAATAATGGGTCTGATCCGCAACGATGTCCCTGATGGCGAACTGGGCTTCAGCCTGGATGAACCACGCCACTGGTTGTTGCTCCCAGAACTGCGGTAGCTTCAAGGTAACGATGTTCGTTTCCATGTTGAGTATCTTCTGCGAAAACTGTTCGCAAAAGTCGGGGTCACCAATGTAGGAATGTCTAGTTCCTATCCAAAGACTGAGGTCCACTCAGGCGATCAAACAAAACGAAGTTTAATGGAAACTAACAGGTTTAAACAAGTAACTACAGGAGAACATCGAGTGTAGGTCTGCTCAGTTCGGAGGCTCCACGAGGACTGCTCGGGCGGTCCCGTGGTTGACGTCATGACGTCATCACGTTCTTCCCGCCAGTGGGGATCACGTGATGAACGGCATGACGTCATCGCGTTTACCCGCGCTGTTAAAGTAATCACGCTCTGTACAAGTAAACAGTATAAATAAAGATACAGACTCAGGCTGTAGCTAACATGTTGTTAAAGGGAATTATATACAAACGATCTGAGTCCTTTAGTGGCTCCGCCACAAGTAAAACTTATTTAAACACTTTACACACACCAAACACACTTACCTCTTCACTCATACACCCATCACTCACCTGAACACCGGACATCTCGATCCCTCCAAGTCCTTCAGCCCAACGGTCCGCCTCGCTAACTTGGCGTGGTTTGGAGCTGTCGGGCAGCCCACACTTCAGGGGTAAAAATAGGGATTAGGCTAAAAACTGCCTGTTAACTACCTGTTAACAGGCAGTTAATTGGCACTAATCCCCTTCCTGCCTCGGGGAGGCGGGTCTCAGTGCGGGGCGGGTACCCGCCTCCTGGGAAACGGGCATGGTGGCGGGTTGGGGGACGGGATGGGTTTGTGCCTCCCGATTTTGCGATTTTAACACCCCACACACCTCCATTCCCGCCTCCATGGCCCTGGGGAATTCTAGCCGATAGAGTCAAAAAGTCAAAGCGGCACAGAAGGAGGCCATTCAGCCCATCGAGTCCATGCCGGCTCTCTGTAGAGCAATCCAGTCAGTCCCATTCCCCCGCTCTATCCCCGTAGCCCTGCAAGTTTATTTCCCTCAAGTGCCTATCCAGTCTCCCCTTGAAAACACTGAGTGTCTCCGCTTCCAACACTTCCATCCACAGCGAGTTCGAGGTCCTCACCACTCGCTGCCTAAAAAAGTTTTTCTTCACATCCCCCCTGTATCTCTTGCCCAACACCTTAAATCTGTGCCCCCTAGTCCTTGTACCATCAACTAGTGGGAACAGCCTTTCCCCGTCTAGCCTATCCAAACCCATCATGATCTTGTAACACCTCTATCAAATCACCCCTCAACCTCCTTTGCTCTACTGAAAACAGAAGACCAAGATCCATCCAGTTCGCCTTCTACCATCCTGGCGGTCGCACAATACAACGATAATGAAGTTGTTGTCTAATCACAGCGATCAATCTCTATCAATCAGTCTACAACAGACCCAGAGATGAGGTGAGGAAAACCCCCAGTGGTGGAGAGCTTTGGGAACCACAGGTCCAAGCTCACCTGTTCCTCCCGAGCAATGCTACACTTCCCACACATCATGACTCAAATCATTCACATATATACAGTATTGTGTCGCAAAATGTTATTTTCTGAAAGCTATCTCAGGGAAATTTTTTCTTTGCTTTTAATTTTCTTACTTCACTGAATTATCCCTTGTAGTTGGAAGAATCAGCGATGGGCTGCTTCCCTCCTTTTTCTCCTGTTATTGATGAGGGCTTCCTCTTGATTCCAGCCCCACCCACCTGCCCCACCCACTCCCGCTCCTTCAGATATTCGGTGGGTAACCTATTCTGTGTAAAACTTCAATGGAAATGAAAATGGGGAGAAATGTATAACGGGCGTTTGATCTGATATTGTCTGTTTTTGCACTATCGCCCGAAGTCAAAATTACCGCTCAACTCCTCCCCTGCCCACAGGAATGACGTGATGGAGCAGTGGGAAGACCTGGCCTAGCAAATTGGGGCTCAGTTTGGGGGTAAAGAGAAGAGACTGGAGGTCCATGTTACATTTGCTGATGATGTTTGTGCAGTGAATATACTGAGATGCTGGAGCATCCTTGGTGTGAAGTAACGTGAGAAGAGGGCTCCATAAAAGGATTGGGGAGACTGCGAGGTGCACTAATGCATGGATCCAGAAGTTAGTTATTGCCTAAGAAGAAAGAGAAGAGATTGGGTGTGGGATCAGTATGCTCTTGTATCTAGCTTAGAATGTCTCAGTAGGTATTTTTTCCAATATTATAAGAACATAAGAATTAGGAACAGGAGTCGGCCATACGGCCCCTCGAGCCTGCTCCACCATTCAATAAGATCATGGCTGATCATCGACCTCAACTCCACTTTCCCGCCCGATCTCCATATCCCTTGATTCTCCTAGAATCTAAAAATCTATCTATCTCAGCCTTGAATATACTCAACAACTCAGCATTCACAGCCGTCTGGGGTAGAGAATTCCAAAGATACACCACCTTCTGAGTGAAGAAATTCCTCCTCGTCTCGCTCTTAAATGGCCGACCCCCTATCCTGAGCCTATGCCCCCTAGTTCTAGACTCTCCACCAGGGGAAACAGCCTCTCAGCATCTACCCTGTCAATCCCCCTTCAGAATCTTGTATGTTTCAATGAGATCACCTCTCATTCTTTTAAACTCCAGAGAGTATCGGCCCATTCTACACAATCTCTCCTCATAGGACAGCCCTCTCATCCCAGGAATCAATCTAGTGAATCTCTGTGTGTCTAGTGCAGGTAATGGACCTCCTTGATCAGTATTCCAGCTCTGCTGCATTACATTCTTCTGTATCAACCCACTTAGGATGATCTATCACCTTTACTTTTCTCATTTTTTCCCACTCTCTGATCCTTCTATGCTTCAGATACTCCATCAATATCTTGCCTATCACTATCATTGTGGCATCCATTAAAGCTGACTCTCTCAGCGTGAGAGACCTGAACCACCCAATCAATTAAAAAAAAGGCCTCATAGAACATATTGATTTAACCAATCCCTGGAGATACCTGTTAACGAAGCACAGCATATGTGATTGAATGGGTTGTGACTTCTTACTCCTCCTTGAAGCAAATGGGGCAGCGACTTAAATGTACCATAATTGCACCTTGGTGCTCGTGGCTAACTAATCAGGATTTCTTCATAATGCTCTCTTCTCACATGCAAGCTAACTGCTCTAGTTAATGCGCTTGGCCCAACTAGCGATCCTCCCATTTTTAATCGCCGAGATTTATCTGCTGCTTTCCCCCACGACCTGCTCCAATCAGGTGATGCCTCTCCTAGTGCCAGCTGCGGCTCAGTTCATGTCCACCACTGGCGCATCGTGGCCGCAGTGTGTCTCATCTACAAGACGCATTGCAGCGACTCACCAAGACTCCTTGGACAACACCTGCCAAACCCGCGACCTCTATGGCCTAGAAAGACAAAGGCAGCAGGCGCGTGGGAACACCACTACCTCCAAGTTCCCCTCCAAGTCACATACACCATCCTGACTTAGAAATGTATCGGCCAATCCTTCATCGTCGCTGGGTCAAAATCCTGGAACTCCCTAACAGCACTGTGGGAGTACCTTCACCAGACGGATTGCAGTGGCTCAAGAAGGCGGCGCACCACCACCTTCTCAAACACAATTAGGGACGAGCAATAAATGCTGGCCTTGCCAGCGACGCCCACATCCCAGGAACGAATAAAAACAAAAGTTGGTAGCACACTTGTCTCTGGGTCAGAGGTTTGTTGGTTCAGGGCCCACTCCAGAGAGTTTTGCACAAAATCTAGGCTGATGCTCCAGTGCAGTGCTGAGGGAGTGCAGCACTGTTGGAGGTGCCGTGTTTTGGATGAGACGTTAAACTGAGGCAAATGGCTTAGATGCTTTCAAAAGGAAACTAGATGAGTACATGAGAGAAAAGGGAATAGAAAGAAAGGCTGAAAGGCTGAGAGGAGGTAGATGGATTGTGAGGGGAGGAGGTGGAGGGATTGTGAGGGGAGGAGTGTGGAGGGATTGTGAGGGGAGGAGGTGGAGGGATTGTGAGGGGAGGAGGTGGAGGGATTGTGAGGGGAGGAGGTGGAGGGATTGTGAGGAGAGGAGGTGGAGGGATTGTGAGGGGAGGAGGTGGAGGGATTGTGAGGGGAGGAGGTGGAGGGATTGTGAGGGGAGGAGGTGGAGGGATTGTGAGGGGAGGAGGTGGAGGGATTGTGAGGAGAGGAGGTGGAGGGATTGTGAGGGGAGGAGGTGGAGGGGTTGTGAGGGGAGGAGGTGGAGGGATTGTGAGGGGAGGAGGTGGAGGGATTGTGAGGAGAGGAGGTGGAGGGATTGTGAGGAGAGGAGGTGGAGGGATTGTGAGGGGAGGAGGTGGAGGGATTGTGAGGGGAGGAGGTGGAGGGATTGTGAGGGGAGGAGGTGGAGGGATTGTGAGGGGAGGAGGTGGAGGGATTGTGAGGGGAGGAGGTGGAGGGATTGTGAGGGGAGGAGGTGGAGGGATTGTGAGGGGAGGAGGTGGAGGGATTGTGAGGAGAGGAGGTGGAGGGATTGTGAGGGGAGGAGGTGGAGGGATTGTGAGGGGAGGAGGTGGAGGGATTGTGAGGAGGAGGTGGAGGGATTGTGAGGGGAGGAGGTGGAGGGATTGTGAGGTGAGGAGTGTGGAGGGATTGTGAGGTGAGGAGTGTGGAGGGATTGTGAGGAGAGGAGTTGGAGGGATTGTGAGGTGAGGAGGTGGAGGGATTGTGAGGGGAGGAGGTGGAGGGATTGTGAGGAGAGGAGGTGGAGGGATTGTGAGGGGAGGAGGTGGAGGGATTGTGAGGGGAGGAGGTGGATGGATTATGAGGGGAGGAGGTGGAGGGATTGTGAGGGGAGGAGGTGGAGGGATTGTGAGGGGAGGAGGTGGAGGGATTGTGAGGGGAGGAGGTGGAGGGATTGTGAGGGGAGGAGGTGGAGGGATTGTGAGGAGAGGAGGTGGAGGGATTGTGAGGAGAGGAGGTGGAGGGATTGTGAGGGGAGGAGGTGGAGGGATTGTGAGGGGAGGAGGTGGAGGGATTGTGAGGAGAGGAGGTGGAGGGATTGTGAGGGGAGGAGGTGGAGAGTTTATGAGGCGAGGAGGTGGAGGGATTGTGAGGGGAGGAGGTGGAGGGATTGTGAGGGGAGGAGGTGGAGGGATTGTGAGGGGAGGAGGTGGAGGGATTGTGAGGAGAGGAGGTGGAGGGATTGTGAGGAGAGGAGGTGGAGGGATTGTGAGGGGAGGAGGTGGAGAGTTTATGAGGCGAGGAGGTGGAGGGATTGTGAGGGGAGGAGGTGGAGGGATTGTGAGGGGAGGAGGTGGAGGGATTGTGAGGAGAGGAGGTGGAGGGATTGTGAGGGGAGGAGGTGGAGGGATTGTGAGGGGAGGAGGTGGAGAGTTTATGAGGCGAGGAGGTGGAGGGATTGTGAGGGGAGGAGGTGGAGAGATTGAGAGGGGAGGAGGTGGAGGGATTGTGAGGAGAGGAGGTGGAGGGATTGTGAGGAGAGGAGGTGGAGAGTTTATGAGGCGAGGAGGTGGAGGGATTGTGAGGGGAGGAGGTGGAGGGATTGTGAGGGGAGGAGGTGGAGGGATTGTGAGGAGAGGAGGTGGAGAGTTTATGAGGCGAGGAGGTGGAGGGATTGTGAGGAGAGGAGGTGGAGGGTTTATGAGGCGAGGAGGTGGAGGGATTGTGAGGGGAGGAGGTGGAGGGATTGTGAGGAGGCTTGTGTGGAATATAAACACCAGCACAGACCAGTTGAGCCATTTGCCTCAACCACTTCCCGTGTTGGTGAGGTCCACATTCTAACCACTCTCTGAGTAAAGAAATCTCGGTTTAACACTTTTCTAGTATTGAAAAAGCTTCCTATGGCACTGTTTTGAAGAGAGCAGGGGAGTTTTTCCCAGTGGTCGACATTTATCCCTCATCTAATATCACTAAAACAGATTATCTGAACATTATCTCATTGGTTTTTGTGGGAGCTTGCTGTGCACAAATTGGCTGCCACATTTCCTACATTGCATTTATTGGGTGTGGGGTCAGTATGCCCTTGTATCTAGCTTAGAATATCTCAGTAGGCACTTTTTTCAATTACACTTCAAAAGTACTTCGTTTTCTGTAAAGCTCTTTGGGATGTCCTGAGGTCGTGAAAGGTGCTACAGAAATGTAAGTTTTAAATTTTTTGGGGTGTTTTGACCCCACAGGTCACCAGGTAAATACAAACAAAGGAAGGCCATTAGCCCATCTTACCTAATCTGCTCCCTCCCCAAACAACTGGCTTCCTGAATGATTCAAAGGTTTATTTTGCCTCCACCCAGAAGCCATTACAAGTGTTCAATACAGTGCGAAGAAATTCTTCCCGCAGTTTAGAAATGTTTGGGCAATCAATCACAATCATCAGTTATTAGGCGAACCTTGCTTCACCATTGCGGTCTGGTAGATGCTTAAAGATTTGTTTTTTAATTCATTCACGGAATGTGCTCATCGCTAGCAAGGTCAGCATTTATTGCCCACCTCCAATTGCCCTCGAGAAGGTGGTGGTGAGCCACCTTCTTGAATACAACTGAGTGTCTCGCTCGGCCATTTCAGAGGGCAGTTAAGAGTCAACCACATTGCTGTGGGTCTGGAGTCACATATCGGCCAGACCGGGTAAGGGCGGCAGATTTCCTTCCCTGAAGGACATTAAAGTGACATCTTTCAGAATGTATCCACTTTCTACAATCTCAGTTAACCATTCTCCAAAAATGGAGCGTAAGACACCCGATGGTGCTACCAGATCATCTTCCAGTGACAGTTGAGTAACTTCTTGCTCTACCTCCTTACCAATTCAACCAATTCATGGCCGTCCTTACATAGAATTACATAGAGTGTACAGCACAAAAACAGGCCATTCGGCCCAACTGGCCTGTGCTGGTGTTCATACTCCACACAAGCCTCCTCACATTCCATCTACCTCATCTCAGCCTTTCAGGATATCTTTCTAGTCCCTTTTCTCTCATGTACTCGTCTAGTTTCCTTTTGAAAGCATAGGATTACACAGGATATACGGTACACAAACAGGCCATTCGGCCCAGCCAGGCCATGTCGGCGTTGATGCTCCACTCGAGCCTCCTCCCTTCTGTCCTCATCTAAATCTATCAGCTTAACCCTCTGTTCCCTTCTCCCTCATATGCTTGTCCAGCCTCCCCTTAAAGGCATCGATACTATTCGCCTCTACCACTTCCCGTGGTAGCGAGGTCCGCATTCCAACCATTCTCTGAGTAAAGAAATCTCAGTTTAGCTCTATTCTAATACAGGAAACTCTTGATTTACCGGCACCTAAATAACCGTAAATCTCTGTTAACCGGCAAAATTCAGGAGTAGGCTCAGGTAAGTTTTACTTCAAATTAGTGGCCGTTCCTGGATCTGTGGCTGTGTAACTGGGGTTCGTGCACTTGTTGCTAAGCAACAGAGACGCTTGGTCTGTGGCCGGAGTTCCTGCACATGTTGCTAAGCAACAGGGAAGCCTGGATTTGTTGCTGTGTACGGAGCTCTCGTACCTTTTAACTATTCCTCGCTGTAATCCGGACTTTTTGATAAACCGGCACCACGCCGGTCCCGTTGGTGCCGGATAATAAAGAGTTTCCTGTATTGAATAAAACGTTTCACATTTCACTTGTCCTGTGAAGGGTGTATTTCCATGGCAGCAATACTTCCATTGCTCTGGAGGGGCTAAGATGAAAGGGGTTCTTGGCTCCAAAAAAAAACCCGACTTGCATTTCTATAGCGCCTTTCACGACCTCAGAACGTCCCAAAGCTCTTTACAGCCGACGAAGCACTGTTTGAAGTGTAGCCACTATTGTAATGAAGGGAAAAACCCAAACGAGAATCGGCCCATTACTTGGAATAACAGAAGAAACCTGACTCAACTTCATAAATTCACAGAGCTCTCATTCAGATCAGAAGAAACCCTCGGCACCGATCCCGTAATTACTTTCTCATGAGCTTGGTGATAAACCTGGAGGCTCTTTGGCCTGCAAATTGCAGAAGAAACAGATGCGTACGGTTTACTGCCTCTGCATAGATCCAATTTAATTGGGACGCAAACCACGTCCTTCGGCCCGCTACTCATAAAAAGAATCAGAGTGTTTCTCATTGAAATGGGCTTGGGGCAACTTAAAGTTTCAGTGTAACTGATTATATGGGTTCCCTGACTTCGGTAGCAAGCAAATGTCCCTGCTGCACTTTACTCTCTGCAGGAAGGGAAGACCTGGTGGGTCCCCACCCTGTCCGTCTCTCCCTGCTGGACAGAAACAATTGGGGGCAATTTTAACTTTGGGCGACAATATAAAATGCGAAATAAAAACAGAAAATGCTGGAGATACTCAGCAGGTCAGACAGCATCTGTGAAGAGAGAAACAGAAATGTTTCAGGTCGATGACCTTTCGACGGAACTGGAAAAAAGCGGGAAATGGAACAGATTTTTAAGCAAGTGTGGGAGCTGGGAAAGTGGGGAGGGGATGAAAGAACAGAAGGGAAAGGTCTGTGATAGGATAGAAGGCAGGCGAGGTTAAGAGATACCTGATCAAACACAAGAAGGGAGACAGAAAGCAATGAAGATGAACAAGGTAAAAGAGACAAACAGAAGTCCCGTCGGAGAGAAGAGCAGAACTTCTTCAAGGTGGGCATTCCTGGAAGCGAGGTGGCAGTGAATTAAACTCTAATACAAAAAGAAAATACTGCAGATGCTGGAAATCTGAAATAAAAACAGAAATTGAACAAAAACTGAAATATAAAATGGGCGATGTTGAATTGGCCGCCCGTGATACACCACACCTGATTTGCCTTTTCATCGAACTCAATGGACGTGAAAATCGGACAAGGTGTGGAACGGGCGGCCAATTCTATATCGCTCATTCTACACCATCGCTCATGTTTAAAAACACCCCGATATTTTGAAAATGAATATCTTGCCATAGCTGCTATATTTGTGTCAAAATAATCCCAATTTTGATAACTATGAAAGAAAGACTTGCATTTCTATAGTGCCTTTCACGACCTCAGGACGCCACAAAGCACTTTACAGCCAATGAAGTACTTTTGAAGCGTAGTCACTGTTGTAATGTAGGAAACGCGGCAGTCAATTTGCGCACAGCAAGCTCCCACAAACAACAATGTGATAATGACCAGAGATAATCTGTTTTTGTTTTGTTGGTTGAGGGATAACTATTGGCCCAGGACACCGGGGAGAACTCCCCCGCTCTTCTTCGAAATAGTGCCATGGCTTCTTTTGCGTCCACCCTAGAGAGCAGACGGGGCCTCGGTTTAATGTCTCATCTGAAAGAAGGCTTGGTGTCAAAATGTTTTTATTGATATCACTCTTGTTAAGTGCCTTGGGGCATTTTGCCACGTTAAATGCGCTCTATAAATGTTAGTTGTTGTTTTGGTTGTCTCTGACGTATCCTCCCGCTTACTATCAGCAAAATCAAAAATGATTCCTACCGGCACCTATACGCCTCAGGTCTTGAGGCCATCAATCTCTTTGTTGCCACCTCAGGTTAAGTCAGGATGTGAAGAACTTCCACTTTCCCCTTGACACAGAGCACAATTTTCTCTCCCACACCCATTCCATTAACTGGATCAAAGGCAAAATACTGCAGATGCTGGGAAATCTGAAGGATAGACAGAAAATACTGGAAACTCTCAGCAGGCCAGGCAGCATCTGTGGTGAGGGAACGTTTCAGGTTCTGACGGAAGGTCACTGACCGGAAAAATTGGCCCAGAAATTCCGTTCGCAGCCCTCCCGCGGGCGCAGGGCTGCGATCCGGAAAAATCTCCGCCTGGAGCGGAGGGCTCCCGGGAGGCGCAGAATTCCGTTGCTGTGCCTCCTCAAGCTGCCGGAGTGCAGGGCTCGCGTATCCCAGGGGCGCAGGAAGTTCGCAACGTCCCTGGGATCACGTGGGTCATGGGGAGCCAATCGGAGCAGGGAATCTCCATTCATAGATTTGACAGGAAGACCTATCAAATCTATGAATAGAGATCAGCCCCAAAACATAAGTAAAACTTCAAATCAATTTTTTTTTTAAATCACATTTTTAAAATGACTATAAATTACATAAATTAACTATTTTAAACAAAAATTTTGTAAAAAATAATTAAACTTTTTAACAGGGCTAGAAATAAACTTACCTTTCTTTAAAGTATTTTAAAATGATAAATCAGTGGGAAAAAAATGTTTTTTTTTACTTTTTTCACCTCCTAGCCTGGTACAAGCAGGCCTTGCGCCCAGGAGCTGCTGGCGGTACGCCTGCTTTTCCAGGCGCAGCTGTTTCCGACTTACCTGGACTGAAGCAACTGTGAATAAAAACGGAAGTTTCGGCCGTACGCACTGCCTCTCCGGTGCAGGCGTTTGACCAGTCAAGCCATTTCTTCACAGAACGGAAGTTCCGGTTTCCAGCGCATGCCTAAAACCGGCCCTTCCGTTGGCCCTACGGGTGAGTACACAGCGCGTACACACCCGTAGGGAACGGAATTTCTGGGCCATTAACTCTGTTTCTCTTGCCACAGATAGGGCCTGGTCTGCTGAGTATTTCCAGCATTTTCTGTTTATATTTCACTAACTAGGTGGTTTTCTTAAACCTTTGCATTGTCGTCGGCCTCCTCTGTAACTTCTTCCCCACCGTACTTTAATCGCTCTCTGCCTCCACAAAATATAATTGTTTTGTGCAAAATATATGAGGTGTCAGCCTTCGCTCAGTGGGTAGCCCTTGCACCTCTGAGTCATGAAGGTTACAGGTTCAAGTCCCACTCCATGAATCTTCATCACAAAATCTAGGACTGACACTCCAGTGTAGTACTGAGTAATTGCTGCATTGTCAGAGACTTCAGATGAGATGTGAAGCTGAGGCCCCATCTGCCATCTCAACTCTACATCAATGATCCCGTGGCACTATTTCAAAGAAGAGCAGGGGAGTTATCCCCGGTGTCCTGGCCAATATTTGTCCCTCAACCAACACCTAAAGCAAATTATCACATTACTGTTTGTGTTGTTTCAGCATGGATTTGTGAAAGGTAGATCATGCCTGACAAATCTGATTGAAGAGGTGACTAAAGTAGTGGACAGGGGACTGTCTAAGGATGTTATTTATATGGACTTCCAGAAGGCATTTGATAAAGCCCCACATAAGAGACTGTTATCTAAGGTTGAAGCCCACGGAATTGAGGGCAAATTATTGACCTGGTTAGGAAATTGGCTGAGCGGCAGGAGACAGGCAGTAGGGATAATGGGTAGGTACTCAAATTGGCAGGATGTGACTAGTGGTGTCCCGCAGGGATCTGTGTTGGGGCCTCGGCTATTCACAATATTTATTAATGACTTAGATGATGGCATAGAAAGTCATCTATCCAGGTTTGCCAATGACACAAAGAGAGGCGGCATTGTAGGCAGTGTAGATGAAAGCATAAAATTACAAAGGAACATTGATAGATTAAGTGAATGGGCAAAACTGTGGCAAATGGATTTCAATGTTAGCAAATGTGAGATCATCCACTTTGGACCTAAAATGGATAGAACAGGGTACTTTCTAAATGGTGAAAGGCTAAAAGCAGTGGATGTCCAAAGAGACTTGGGGATCCAGGTACATAGATCATTAAAATGTCATGAACAGGTACAGAAAATAATCTAAAAGGCTAATGGAATGCTGGCCTTTATATCTAGAGGACTAGAATACAAGGGGGTAGAAGTTATGCTGCAGCTGTACAAAGCCCTGGTTAGACCACACCTGGAGCACTGTGAGCAGTTCTGGGCACCACACCTTAGGAAGGGTATACAGGGATCCTTCCCCAACTGCGGGGGATATGTCCCTGAAAACCCCCATGGTTAGTAAAACTGCGGTTGGCAAATTCACTATAAATGTGTATAAACACAATAAAAAAGAATATAAAAAAAATAAAAATCATGGCCCAGAAATTCGGGTCAGAGGCTTCCCATGGGTGCAAGCCCCCGACCTGCACTTACCTAGCGTGCCGGCCGTTGAGCTGCGGGCCCATGTGGGATTCCGATCCGGGGCCTGGTCCAGCTGCCGGCGCGCAGTGCTTGCGTATCACAGGGGCGCAGTTAGTTCACAGCGTCCCCATGGATCACATGGGCCATGGAGAGCCAGGGAATGCTCCATTCATAAGTCTGACAGGAAGTGCTGTCAAACTTAGAAATACTACAGGCCCCAAAACAGCACTAAATCTTCAAATAATTTTTTTTTTAAATCACATTTTTTGAATAAACTATAAATTAGATGAAATAACTATTTAAAATAATCATTTAAATTTTTGAAAAAATTAATTTTATTTTCTAATGGGGCTAAAAATAAACTTACCTTGCTTTAAAGTATTTAAAAATAATAAACCTGTGGAAAAATGTTTTAATTTTAATTAATTCACCACTTACCTTGTTAAAAGCAGGCCTTACGCCTGCTTTTTAAATGTCTGACTTCTGCAGACTTACCCTCCCGGGAAAACCTGCAAAAAAAAACGAAGTTCGATGCGCACGCGCAGCCTCTCCCGCGCACGAGTTCGACCTCTGAACCCCTGCTTTCAGGGGAACGGAAGTGCCGGTTCCCCGCGCATGCGCAGTGCATGCAGGAAACCGGCACTTCCATTGGGCCTACGGATGAGTACCCCGTGCGCACTCACCCGTGGAGACCCGAATTTCTGAGCCCATGTTATTTACCTTATTCCTAAATTTAAAACCGCGAATACACGAATTTCACTGCCGCGGTTGGCAAAAATTGTCACAGAGTGGAAACCATGTATACGTGAAATCCGCGTATGGCAAAACCGCGGTTGGGACGGGTTTCCTGTATTGCCTTGGAGAGAGTGCAGTGTAGGTTTACCAGAATGATACCCGGACTTCAAGGGTTAAGTTACGAGGAGAGATTACACAAATTAGGGTTGTATTCCCTAGAATTTAGAAGGTTAAGGGGTGATCTGATTGAAGTTTCCAAGATATTGAGGGGAACAGATAGGGTAGATAGAGAGAAACTATTTCCGCTGGTTGGGGATTCTAGGACTAGGGGGCATAGTCTAAAAATTAGAGCCAGACCTTTCAGGAGTAAAATTAAGGAACACTTCTACACACAAAGGGTGGTAGAAGTTTGGAACTCTCTTTGATATTGGCCAGGACACGGTAGAGAAACCCTCTGCTCTTCTACGAATATGCAATCTTTTATGTCCATCTGAGAGGGCAGACGGGGCCTTGGGTTAATATCACATCTGAAAGACAGCACCTCTGGGAGTGCAGCACTCTTCTCTGGAGTGGGGCTTGAACCCACGATCTTCTGGCTCACAGGCGAGGGTGCTGCCAGTGAGCCACGGCTGACACCTCGGTCTTGTTTTCACCCCCCACTTCATTTTGTTTAGATGATAAGCTTGCTTAACTTCCTTTTTCCAAATTGGATAAAGCATTAACACTGGAGAGGGTGCAGAGAAGATTCACCAGGATGCTACCTGGGATGGAGCGCCTCAGCTATGAAGAGAGGCTGGACAGGCTGGAGTTGTTTTCCTTGGAGCAGAGAAGGCTGAGGGGGGACCTGATTGAGGTGTACAAAATAATGAGGGGCATAGATAGGGTAGATAAAGAGGAACTTTTCCCCTTAGTGGGGGGGTCAATAACAAGGGGGCATAGATTCAGGGTAAGGGGCAGGAGATTTAGAGGGGATTTGAGGAGGAACTTTTTCACCCAGAGGGTGGTTGGAATGTGGAACTCAATGCCTGAAAGGGTGGTGGAGGCAGGAACCCTCACAACATTCAAGAAACATTTGGATGAGCACTTGAAATGCCATTGCATACAAGGCTATGGACCAAATGCTGGAAAATGGGATTAGACTGGACAGGGATGGATGGGCGGTGCAGACACGATGGGCCGAAGGGCCTCTTTCTGTGCTGTAAAACTCTATGGCCTAGAAATTGAGTTTGCGCTGCGCCAGGGCTTTAGCGCCGGAAGTTAGCGCCGGCGCTAAAGCCCTTTGCGCGCGCCAAAAATTCAGTAGCGCCGCGCCCAAATGGCTGCCGGCGCTACTGAAGGGTTTTAGCGCCTGAAAACTGGCGCAACGCGCCGCATTGCGGCGCTATTCCGGCGCTGCGGCGCCCGCTGCGGTGCGGCAGGCTCGGGAAGTGCAGGCCTCCTCCTTCCGTTAAGGAGGAGCTGCCTGCACCCGGCCGCGGCCCGCGCAAATCTCATCAAAAATGAGCCTGGCACCTCGGACAAGTGCCGGGCTTGCATCTGTTCCGGGGGGGGAGGTGGGGGAGAAGTCCGGGGAGGGAGCTGCGGGCAGGCAGCCGGCGGGAAAGCGGCCGGCCGCCGCGCCTCCTTAAAGCGCCGGCGCAGACTCCGGCAACACTCGTTTGCCGGAGTCTTAGTTGCGGCTGCCACTGGCGAGGCGGCCGCAACTGAATTTCGGCTTGGGGCCGGGTTACCACGGCAACCGGGACGCTGCGCACACCGATGACGTCATCGGTGCCGGCGCAGCGCTACCGGTCTACTGCCGCGGAAGGGCGCCAGGCAATTTAGGAACCGGCGCCAATTGCAGCGCTAGGCCCTCTAGCGCCGCAAAATCGGTGCTAAGGGCACTGAATTTCTAGGCCTATGACTCTATGACTCCAAACCCCGGCACAGGCCCGAATGGCCTCCTTCGGGGCTGTAACCATTCTATGATTCTATGAAAACGTTAAACTTGTCTTTCTCTTGTCAGAGGTTGATAGACCTAATATGTATTTCCAGAACTTTCTGTCTTTACTTCAGATTTCCAGCATTTGCAGTTTTCTGTTCTTTTGATTTAAAAAAAAAGTAAATGTACACTCGAGCTAAACACACAGCAATTATTCTTACAATTAATGCTCCTGGGCTCATGATCTTGATACACATGAATCTTATTAAATGTATAACTGATTTGACCTGGAAGTCTTGCAATGAATCAGTTTTCTTTCACTCAAGATTTCTATCGACTGCAAAAGAAGATATCCCATTTCTATCATGGCCGACTTAATTAAACATGCGGCAATTCAATATGTATGTAAACTGCATTAGATCTGTCTCTGATGGGCCTGTGTCTCTCTGATCATTCATTTTAACTGGTCTGTGATTGGTTGGTTTTCCTTGTAAATAAAGTGAGGTGTGTTAGGCGCAATCAGTCTGTGTGTGGATTACTGTAATAAATCTTCACAAAACCACCGTACTTTACACTGAATAAAGCAATGCTCAATTCCTTAGTCAGTAGGTGTGTGTAGCATGACACTGAACAACACAGCCCAGGATATACTTCCCTTAGAGGTGGTGCAGGGGGGATTCACTAGACTGATCCCTGGGATGAGAGGGTTGTCCTATGAGGAGAGATTGAGTAGAGTGGGCCTATACACTCTGAAAGAAAGAAAGACTTGCATTTATACAGCGCCTTTCACGACCCACCGGACATCCCAAAGCACTTTACAGCCAATGAAGTACTTTTTGAAGTGTAGTCACTGTTGTAATGTGGGAAGCGCGGCAGCCAATTTGCGCACAGCAAGGTCCCACAAACAGCAATGTGATAATCACCAGATCATCTGTTTTAGTGATGTTCTTTGTTAACTCCCCTGCTCTTCTTCGAAATAATGCCATGGGATCTTTTACATCCACCTGAGAGGGCAGACAGGGCCTCGGTTTAACGTCTCATCCGAAAGACGGCACCTCCGACAGTGCAGCACTCCCTCAGCACTGCACTGGGAGTGTCAGCCTAGCTTTATGTGCTCAAGTCCCTGGAGTGGGACTTCAACCCACAACCTTCTGACTCAGAGGCGAGGGTGCTACCACTGAAGTTTAGAAGAATGAGCGGTGATCTCATTGACACATAAAATATTCTGAGGGGGATTGACAGGGTAGATGCTGAGAGGCTGTTTCTCCTGGCTGGAGAGACTAGAGCTAGGGGTCACAGTCTCAGGATAAGGAGTTGGCCATTTAAGACTGAGATGAGGAGAATTTTCTTCGCTCAGAGTTTTGAATCTTTGGAATTCTCTGCCCCAGAGGGCTGTGGATACTGAACTGTTGAGTATATTCAAGGCTGAGATAGATAGAGCTTTGGGCTCTAAGGGAATCAAGTGATATGGAGATCGGGCGAGAAAGTGGAATTGAAGTCAAAGATCAGCTATGATCTTATTGAATAGCGGAGCAGGCTCGAAGCAGCCGTGTGGCCTACTCCGGCTCCTAATTCTTATGACCTTTTGTCCCCAAACACTTCCCTGGTTTGAGCATGGGAAACATTGACTCCTGATTGCTCTATGATGACCTTTGCCCTTTGCAGATTAGATGATTAGGCAGAGCCCCACTCTCCCACCGTCACTCATTATGTAAGATGGCCGCGGCGACGGATTATTTGGAAGGTTTCACTTCAGGACAGTTAGGCCGAGTTAAACCCATCAACATTGCCGGTGACTAGTGATTTTGTGACAGCTCCACTTGCAAGGGCTGGAGTCGTCGCACGCTTTCAACTTACTGCCCAGAAGTAAAATTGCCACAGCGGATTGGCTACCCATTGGAGAAACCACTTGATTTTCCTTGAAATCAATTGGAACCATGATTTAGTGGTGTAGTGTTAAGCCACATAGGCTAGGAGAGCCTAGATTTTGTGCTGTTAGCAGATCTTAGCTGGGCAGACATTGAGGTGCTACAATTTGATTCAAAGCCCTTGGACTGAAGGAAGGGAAAAGCCAGTCAGGGTTCCCAACTATAATTGCTATCCCGTGACCATGTGGATGTTGCGCTGGTATTGAGCTTGGAAGAGATGTCCTTCATAGTAGAATAGCCTGCAAAAACTCACTACTCTGCCTTGGTTCAGTGTGTAGCACTCTCCTCTGAGTCACAAGGACATGTTCAATTCCCAATCCAGGGACTTGAGTACAAAATCCAGGCGGTTAAGAAGGCAAATCATATGTTGTCCTTCGTAGCGAGAGGGTTCGAGTACTGGAGCAAGGATGTCTTGCTGCAGTTGTACAGGGCCTTGGTGAGACCACACCTTGAGTATTGTGTGCAGTTTTGGTCGCCTTATCTGAGGAAGGATGTTCTTGCCATGGAGGGAGTGCAGCGAAGATTCACCAGACTGATACCTGGGATGGCAGGAATGACGTACGAGGAGAGATTGGGTCGATTGGGCTTGTATTCGCTAGAGTTTAGAAGAATGAAAGGGGATCTCATTGAAACTTATAAAATTCTAACAGGACTAGACAGACTAGGTGCAGGAAGGATGTTCCCAATGGCAGGGGAGTCCAGAACCAGGGGTCACAGTCTAAGGATAAGAGGTAAGCCATTTTGGACTGAGTTGAGGAGGAATTTCTTCACCCAGAGAGTGGTGAACCAGTGAAATTCTCTACCACAGAAGGCCGTTGAGGCCAATTCATTAAATATATTCACGAAGGAGTTAGATATATTTCTTAATGCTAAAGGGATCAAGGGCTATGAGGAGAAAGCAGGGACAGGGTACTGAATTTGAATGATCAGCCATGATCTCAATAAATGGCAGAACAGGCTCAAGGGACCGAATGGCCTACTCCTGCTATCTTCTATGTTTCTATGTTTCTATACTCCAGTGCATTTCTGAGGGAGTGCTGCACTGTCAGAGGTGCTGTTGCACCAAGACCTCATCTTCCCTTTCAGGCAGACATAAAAGATCCCATGGCACTATTCAATTGGATTTCCAGAAGGCATTTGATAAGGTGCCACATAAAAGGTTACTGCATAAGATAAGAGCTCACGGAATTGGGGGTAATATATTAGCATGGATAGAGAATTGGCTAACTAACAGAAAACAGAGAGTCGGGATAAATGGGTCATTTTCCGGTTGGCAAAAGGTAACTAGTGGGGTGCCACAGGGATCGGTGCTAGGGCCTCAAATATTTACGATCTACATTAATGACTTGAATGAAGGGACCAAGTGTAATGTAGCCAAGTTTGCGGATGATACAAAGATGGGTGGGAAAGCATGTTGTGCAGAGGACTCAAAGAACCTACAAAGGGATATAGACAGGCTAAGTGAGTGGGCAAACATTTGGTAGATGGAGTATAATATGGGAAAGTGCAAGGTTATCCACTTTGGCAGGAAAAATAAAAAAGCAAATTATTATTTAAATGGAGAGAGGTTACAAAATGCTACAGTTCAGAGGGACCTGGCGTACCTTGTGCATGAAACACAAAAAGTTAGCATGAAGGTACAACAAGTAATCAAAAAGGCAAATGGAATGTTGGTCTTTATTTCAAAGGGGTTGGAGTATAAAAGCAGGGAAGTCCTGCTACAACTGTACAGGGTATTGGTGAGACCACACCTGGAGTGCTGCGTACAGTTTTGGTCTCCTTATTTAAGGAAGGATATACTTGCATTGGAGGCAGTTCAGAGACGATTCACGAGGTTAATTCCAGAGATGAGGGGGTTGACTTATGAGGAAAGGTTGAGCAGGTTGGGCCTATACTCATTGGAATGTAGAAGAATAAGAGGTGATCTTATTGAAACATATAAAATAGTGAGGGGGCTCGACAAGGAACAGGAAACTCTTTTTTATCCGGCACCGATGGGACCGGTGTGGTACTGGTTGATCAAAAAGTCCGGATTACAGAGAGGTATACTTACTAAGTTACAAGAGCCCCGTACACGGCCACAGATCCAGGCGTCCCTGTTGCATGGCAACAGCTGCAGGAACCCCGGTTACACGGCCACAGATCCAGGCGTCCCTGTTGCATGGCAACAGCTGCAGGAACCCCGGTTACACGGCCACAGATCCAGGAACCCCGGTTACACGGCCACAGATCCAGGCATCCCTGTTGCATGGCAACAGGTGTAGGAACCCCGGTTACACGGCCACAGATCCAGGAACCCCGGTTACACGGCCACTAATATGAAGTAAAACTTACCTGAACCTACTCCTGAATTTTGCCGGTTAAGAGAGATTTCCGGTTATTTAGGTGCCGATAAAAAGAGTTTCCTGTAGATTCAGAGAGGATGTTTCCCCTCGTGGGGAAATCTAGAATGCGGGGACACAGTTTTAGAATAAAGGGTCGCCCTTTTAGAACTGAGATGAGGAGGAATTTCTTCTCTCAGAGGGTCGTAAATCTGTGGAATTCTCTGCCCCAGAGAGCCGTGGAGGCTGGGTCATTAAATACATTTAAGGTGGAGATAGACAGATTTTTGCATGATAAGGGAGTGAAGGGTTATGGGGAGCGGGCAGGGAAGTGGCTTTGAGCCCAAGATCAGCCATGATCTTATTGAATGGCGGAGCAGGCTCGAGGGGCCAAGTGGCATTTTCCTGCTCCTATTTCTTATGTTCTTATGTTCTTATTCAAAGAAGAACAAGGGAGTTTTACCCTATAGTTTTACGCTATCATACTAGAGTTTTACCCGGTGTCCAGGCCAATATTTCTCACTCAATCAACATCTGTAAAACACATTGGGCCGTATTTTTGCGACCCCTATGGTTGCATACGAGGTGAAACCCGACACTTGGGATCTGTCAAGAATCTGACAGATCCTCCGCATCCCTGGGAGATGGGCCTCCGTGGGTGGAGAGTGGCGCTATTTGCCCAACTTCCGCCCGCTGAATGCCCGTGAAATTCTCGCGCCTGGTAAAAGCAGGAGTAAGGCTTGCTTTTACCAGCATAAGAGTTTTAAAAAATAGAAAAATAAAATTTTATCGCTCATTTATACATTAAAAACCCTGTCCAATAAGGTAAGTTTATTTTTAGCCCTGTTAAAACACATTAAAAAAAAAATCAAAAAATTAAATTTTCGTTTGAAATATTTAATTAAATGGCATTTTAATTAATTTTAAATGTGTAATTTTTTTTGATGTATTTCATGTCTTGGTGTATTTTTTAAGTGATCTCCTTTCATACTTATGGGGTTTCCGTACGTACCCAATTCCCATATGTGTGAATGGGGATTCCCTTCTTTGATTGGTTGGGCCGGCCCACGTGATCGCAGGGGTGCTTGCGGACCGCACGCGCCCCTAGGATACGGGGGGCTCTGCCCGCGCGGACATGGAGAGGCCCAGGATCGCGAGCCACCGTACCTCCCGGGCCGCCAGGTAAAGGCGTCGATTTTTTACAGGTCGGAGGCATCCGCCCGCAGGAAGCCTCCGATCGCAAATTTCGGGCTGTTTTTTGTGTCATTATCTCAAAGCTGTTTGTGAGAACCTGGCCGCGTTGCCTACGTCACAGCCGCGACTACCCGTCAGAAGCACTTCGTTGGCTGCAGCCCGAGGTTGTGAAAGGGTGCAGTATAAATAGCAAGTCTTTCCTTTCTTCATACTTGGGTCCATCCACGAATAACCGCCACTTGAGGGGACGGGCTACAGGAACTGCGGGCGCTCAGACTGCTGTACCCCAGCAAATGGCAGCGGCTGGAGGAGCAGGAAGGGGAGAAAGTCAGGGAGAAAAGAGGAAAGCGATAGGCCACCTTCAGGACCTCCGCATGTGGACAGGAGAAGCATCCGGGAAGGCGCCGAACACCTCGAGCCTCTTCGCCGGGGAGTGAGCGGAAGCCAAGTGCAAGGAGCGCACGTCAACCCAAGCACCCCACCCACCCGCCCCCTTCAACCACTGTCTACACCACCTGTGACAGAGACTGTAGGTCCCGCATTGGACTCATCAGTCACTTGAGAACTCATTTTTAATGTGGAAGCAAGTCATCCTCGGTTCCGAGGGACTGCCTAAGAAGAAGAAGATGTGGACAGATTGCATCTGTTTAGCGGCGCTGCAAATTATGAGTAATAGCCGCCTAACCCCCGCCATCTCATTCCTATTTCTGAAGATTTTAATGAGCTAATCAAAAACATTTGAGTCAAGTACTGGCAACGTGACATTTCAGCACTGCATAAAGAGACGGCTGGGTGAATACATTGGCTGGACTCTAGCCGTATAGACGAGCTGTTCGTCCATTAGCGCTTACAGTGAGGACAAGGGAATGGGGGAGTCAATTCTGCAAAAATCGTACACTTGAAATAAATATCTCTTATTACTGTACGTTTATCAGAACAGGTTCCCCTGTAAATGAAAATGCCGATGCACTTAATTGGAACTGATTGTACTTGGGGAAAGCATTGAATGCCATAAATTGGCAATAAGATTACCGAAGAGTGCAGCAGACAAGCCCTGGGTAAAAAGCAGTTGTGCAGCCCTGAATACGCTGTTGCTCGAGTCCAACTGTGGTTAACAGTGAGGAACCAGGAGAAAACCAGTCACTCTTCTCAATGATTTAAGATGGCGACGTCACACGAATCTTGAAGCTGGAGTCCGCTCTACCCGTCATAAAAGAAAAGAAAGACTTGCATTTACACAGCGCCTTTCACGACCACCGGACATCTCAAAGCGCTTTACAGCCAATGAAGTACTTTTTGGAGTGTAGTCACTGTTGTAATGTGTGAAATGCGGCAGCCAATTTGCGCACAGCAAGCTCCCACAAATAGCAATGTGATAATGGCCAGATAATGTGTTTTTGTTATGTTGATTGAGGACTAAATATTGGCCCCAGGACACAACTCCCCTGCTCTTCTTCAAAATAGTGCCGTGGGATCTTTTACTTCCACCTGAGAGAGCAGACGGGGCCTCGGTTTAACGTCTCATCCGAAAGACGGCACCTCCGACAGTGCAGCACTCCCTCAGCACTGCACTGGAGTGTCAGCCTAGATTTATGTGTGCAAATCCCTGGAGTGGGACTCAACCCACAACCTTCGTAACTCCAAGGCAAGGGTGCTACCAACTGACCCACGGCTGACACAAGGCAAACACAAGGAGATTATGTCAATATGAATATGCATCATGTGGCATGTCGCACGACATGGTGATAGGCTGTTCCCTCTTCCATCACATCCATCACATTCACATTCAGACACTGACAAATAGACTAACTATACATAATCCTAGTGCAAATTAGCGGAGAGCTACCAAAAAATGTACCTAGACTTGCTCCCAAAATAGGCATCCAGAAAAGTTATTTTTGCAAGGTTATCATGTGTTATTGTACAGATCCTGACTTAGTCACATTAGTTTAAAAATAACATAGGTTCTTCAATAATAAAAACAGAAAATGCTGGAAATACTCAGCAGGTCAGGTAGCATCTGTGGAGAGAGAAACAGAGTTAACGTTTCAGGTCGATGACCCTTCGTCGGAACTGGAAAAAGCTGGAGATGAAACAGGTTTTTAAGCAAGTGCCGGGGCAGGGAGAGGGGGGAGGGGAGGAAAGAACAAAAATGGAAAGTCTGTGATAGGGTGGAAGGCAGGAGACATAGAAACATAGAAGATAGGAGCAGGAGTAGGCCATTTGGCCCCTCGAGCCTGCTCCGCCATTCAATGAGATCATGGCTGACATTAAGAGAGATTAAGAGATGGTGAAAGGCAAAAGGAGATGGTAATGGGACAAGTTAAGAAACAAAAGATGGCTTCAATCTTCAATCTTCAATCAATAGATTCTTCAATCTTTGCTCCAGCTGCAACTGAAATGTGGATACTGGGATAATTTGGAGCTTTCAAGACTGAGATTGATAGATTTGTGTTGGGTAACAGTATCAAGGGACAGGGAGCTAAGGCAGATAAATAGAGTTGAGGTACAGATCAGCCATGATTTAATTGGATAGCAGAGAAGGCTCGAGGGGCTGAATGGCCTCCCAATGTTCCTATGAAAGAGACAGAAAATGAAGAGAAGTTTAACTGGCTGGTAGGCTGAAATGGAGACTCACGTGAGCTGGTAGGAAAGTAAAAGAGGAAATGCATGACAACTGGGAGACAATCTGAGAGAAACTTGGCCTGACATATTGGCTTCTACCCACATCTAACAAAACGCTATCTATATCAGCTTTGAAAGCTCCAATTGACCCCCAGCCCCAACAGCCTTTTTGGGAAGAGAGTTCCAGATTTCCACTACCCTTTGTGTGAAAAAGTACATCCTGATTTTGCTCCTGAACAGGCTGGCTCTAATTTTAAGATCGTGTCCCATTGTCCTTGATTCCCCTACAAGAGGAAATAGCTTCTCCATATCTACCCTATCAAATCCTTTTTAACATTTTAAACACCTCAATCAGATCACCCCTCAATCTTCTATACTCAAGGGAATGCAAGCCAAGTTTATGCAATTTGTCCTCGTTATATAACCCTCTAAGCCCCGGTAACATTCTGGTGAATCTCTGCTGCTCTCACTCCAAGGCCAGCATATCCTTCCTGAGGTATGGTGCCCGGAACTGAACGCAGAAAGCTCCAGAGGGATCTGACCAAGGCTCTGTACAACAGAAGCAAATCTAAATCCCCTTTGAATGCAAGATTTTTTCCTAATATATGGACAGATGTATAAGTGGAATTCATAACTGTCCCTGAATTTCCCTACTCATCTCACATCCTGAATTGATCCAGTTCAAGCCCTGGTTGACCAGTGCTGCAAAGTTTACCTTGCTATGTGAAGGAATAAGCTATATAACCTATTCAGAAAAATACACTATCTTATGAAAGAATTCTGGCTTTATTAAAACAGGACAAAATGGGTTTGGAAATTTAGAAACCCAACTATGAAATAGCTGTGAAAGCATTCTGGCTATTGAGATAAGACAGTTGTTGACACTGAATAAATAACCTTACTGAAACAGAAGGTGAAGGGCTCCGACAAGCTGAACTTTTGGGAACGAAACAATGGTTCACCCTGGATAAGGTGTTCTAATTTACACTTCGTAAAGAAGCACATAAGATAAGGAACATCTGCCCTCGTAAAGATGACATAAAGTAAGGAACACCTGCCATCACACCATTTTTATATGGTAAACTTAGAACACCTAAGGTGAGACATGATTCTGGCTGAGGTGGCAGTAAGAATTGCAGAGGTCGGCAGAAAAATGACTAGCGATAATTAGCTTGCATCAGCAGAAAACCTTAAAGGAAATACCACTGGAAAAGGGTATAAATATTGAATTCTCAAATGGGATAACAGACTCGCTTTAATCGGGCAAAGCTATTCTCAGCGGCTATGTAGTCTACCACTCTTTGTACCTCGGGGATCAAAGGTATTTGATATTGGTGGATATCCTGTATAAGAACTTTTAACAGCTGTAATACGGTAGCGAAGTTAAGATTTAAAAGTAAGATTCTCTGTTAATAATAAGATAGCATCTTTTCTCTTTTTAGAATGGTTAATGTTGCAATTGACTGATTCACCAACTGTAAATTGCATGTCGGTTCTTTAATAAATCTATATATTTTGAGAATTGTCTCACATAAGACTTCTGTATCAAAAACTCGCAAACTCAATTTCTGTACACTCTTTGGTGAGGAGTTGCAGAATTCTGAGGGAGTTTTCCAGACCCTCATAATATCCGGAACGTTACAGCCTAGCTAAACTTATTAAAAGCGCTATCTGGAGGACGTTAACATTCTCGGGTTGTTCCTTACCTTTAGGGAGAAATAGCCCAGGCCTTTAGACCCAATTAAGCATCTTTAGGATTTGGCTACCTCAAACTTTAGTTGAAAGTGAATGTCTGAGAAATATACCTGATCCCTAAAGGGGCTAGGACTAGTAAATATCCCTTCATTTAATGGATGGCATGCTTGGGTAATTCCAAGATTCAGCGAGGGATAGAGTTGGATAGTCCCCATGTCAAAAAGTTCTGGGCTGGAGCTGATCACCTCATGACCCTCACTCCCAGTGTTTACATCTATGTTTGAATGTATATCATGCACTTCCAAACCAGTGCTATTCCAATGCCCCTTAGGGACTTAAGGCCTTGGAGAAGGGGCAGAACAAATTTACTAGAAATGAACTAGGGACGAGGGACCAGTTACATGGAGATATTAGTGAAATGGGGTTGTTCTCCTTATAGCAGAGATGTTTAAGGGGAGATTTAATAGAGGTGTTCAAAATTATGAGGGGTTTTGATAGAGTAAATAAGGAGAAACTGTTTCCACTGCCAGGAGGATCGATAGCCAGAGGGCACAGATTTAAGATAATTGTTCAAAAAAGGGTGTAAAGATAAACCCATCAACTATAGGCCGGTCAGTTTAACCTCAGTAGGGAGAAGCTTTTAGAAACAATAATTAGGGACAACATTAACAGTCACTTGGATGGGTGTGGATTAATTAAGGAAAGCCAGCACGGATTTGTTAAAGGCAAATCGTGTTTAACCAACTTGATCAAGTTTTGTGATGAGTTAACAGAGAGGGTTGATGAGGGCGATGCAGTTGACGTGGTGTACATGGGTTTCCAAAAGGCGTTCGACAAAGTGCCGCATAATAGGCTTGCCAGCAAAGTTGAAGCCCATGGAATAAAAGGGACAGTGGCAGCATGGATACGCAATTGGCTAAGTGACAGGAAACAGAGAGTAGCGAAGAACGTTTGTTTTTCGGACCGGGGGAAGGTATACAGTGGTGTTCCCCAGGGGTCAGTTCTAGGACCACTGCTTTTCCTGACTTGGATGTGGGTGTACAGGGCACAATTTCAAAATTTACAGATGACACAAAACTTGTAAGTACAGTGTAGTAAACAGTGAGGAGGATAGTGATAGACTTCAAGAGGGCATAGACAGGCTGGTGGAATGGGTGGACATGTGGCAGATGAAATGCAACGCAGAAAAGTGCGAAGTGATAATTTTGGTAGGAAGAATGAGGAGAGGCAATATAAACTAACGGGTACAACCCTAAAGGTTCATCATCCGCTATTCCAATTGTACAACTTAGATCATACCCTGCAACCTACCTCGTAACCAGTCAAACTAGTTAAGAACAGGACCTCCATAGTTGGTTTGCTAAATAGAATAGAATCATAGAAATTTACAGCACAGAAGGCGGCCATTCAGCCCATCATGTCTGTGCCGGCACCACCCTTCCACCAATTCACCTATGGAGAGGTATTGCCCATAGTTCTCATACACCAATGAGTTCAACCCCCTCTGTGTGCTATCTTAAGAACATAAGAACATAAGAACATACGGCCCCTCGAGCCTGCTCCGTCATTCAATAAGATCATGGCTGATCATCAACCTCAACTACACTTTCCCGCCCGATCTCCATATCCCTTGATTCCCCTAGAGTCCAAAAATCTATCGATCTCAGCCTTGAATACACTCAAAGACTCAGCATTCACAGCCCTCTGGGGCAGAGAATTCCAAAGATTCACAACACTCTGAGTGAAGAAATTCCTCCTCATCTCGGTCTTAAATGGCCGACCCCTTTTCCTGAGATTATGCCCCCTAGTTCTAGACACTCCAGCCAGGAGAAACAACCTCTCAACATCTACCCTGTCAATCTCCTTCAGAATCTTGTATGTTTCAATGAGATCACCTCTCATTCTTCTAAACTCCAGAGAGTATCGGCCCATTCTACACAATCTCTCATCATAGGACAGCCCTCTCATCCCAGGAATCAATCTCGTGAACCTTCCTTGCACCGCCTCCAAGGTAAGTATATCCTTCCTTAGATAAGGAGACCAAAACTGTGCACAGTACTCCAGGTGTGGTCTCACCAAGGCCCTGTACAATTGGAGCAAGACTTCCTTACTCTTATACTCCAACCCCCTTGCAATAAAGGCCAACATGCCATTTGCCTTCCTTATTGCTTGCTGTACCTGCATGCTAGCTTTCTGTGTCTCTTACACGAGGACACCCAAATCTCTCTGAACACCAACATTTGAAAGTTTCTCACCATTTAAAAAATATTCTGTTTTTCTATTCTTCCTACCACAGTGAATAACCTCACATTTCCCTACATTATACTCCATCTGCCACCTTACTGCACACTCACTTAGTCTGTCTATATCCCTTTGCAGACACAACCTATCTTCAGAGGACTTTTATTGCGCCCATTCAGTTAAATTCCTGTCTGTACTGTTCTGAGTGACAATGAACGGGTTAATGCCTGCCGACACAATTCATATGATTGCCTTAAAGGGTGCATTAAACATAACAGGCAGGGGGAATTAAACCCAGAATATCCGGTAATTAGTTTCCTGATCCAGCCTTTATACTTTTTTTTCTCAGTGCCTTGTTTAATGGATTATTTAATACCTTATTTTTAACATTTTCATAGACAAGTGTATTATTTCAGATTATTGGTGGTGCTCTGCAAATCCCATTAATTCTCTTTAACTGCAGATTCATTGGCCCGTAATTTCCGATCGGAGGCTTCCTGCGTGCGGAGGCCTCCCATCTGGAAAAAATCTACACCCTTACCTGAGGGCTCCCGAGTTCCGGACACTTCCGTTCCCGGGCCTCTCCTGGTGCATGCGCGCAGAGGCCCAGGTATCCCAGGGGCGCAGGTGGTTCGCAAGCACAAGTTCAACCCAGTCGCTGAGGCAGTTCCTGATAGTGCAGCCAAAACAAATGGTGGCGCCATCAATTTTGGAATGGAGGGAGGGGGCGTAAGAGAAAAAAATGATCTAATTTGTTAGCTTGATATTCGACTCCTTTATTTCAGTCACGGTGCATAAGGAATTAAAAAACAACTTCACTCACAGAAATCATGTCACAATTTAATTCAATACAACGTCTCAATGATGAGTCGGATTATCTGCTTGAGGGCCACACAACTCAAACACAAATGTGCCGCTCCTGTTAAATGAGCAGGCAGTTATTTACATTTCACGTAGCCCCGAAAACTGTCTCATGGTTATTTATTAGCCTGGGCCGTTCAAATCAAAGTGTTTTACCTGCAGCTTTCTGAAGAGATTCAGCTCAAGTTTGATATGCCCTGTCGTTGAAGGAAAAGGGGAAAGAATTGCTAATCGGCAGACTGATTCTAATGAGTTTAGCACAGAGTTGTCAAACCAATGATTAGTTTCTTCCGTACAAGGAGCCAGCAATGAATAACAACGGTTGTAAAAAAAAAAATCAATAATGGCCCGTATTTTGCGATGCCTACGGGTGTGTACGGAGCTGTGTACGCCCCCATAGGGGCCGCGCAAGTGCCGGTTTCAGGCATGCCAAGTGCATGCGCTGAAAACTGGCATTTCCGATCTGTCAAGAGAAGGGCCTCTGCGGGGGGAGAGTTCCACTTTCTGCACTATCTCCGCCCGCTGAAGACCCTTAAAAATCTTACGCCTGGTAAAAGCATAAGGCCTGCTTTTTAAAAAAAAGTTTCACTCATTTATAATTTAAAAATACTTTAAAAAAAAGGTGAGTTTATTTTCAGCCCTGTAAAAAACTTTCATTATTTTTTCAAAAAATTTAATTTTTGTTTAAAATATTTATTTTAATGTAATTTTAACTAATTTTAAAACGTGATTTTTTTTCTTTTAATGTATTTAATGTTTTGGTGTGTTTTTTGGAGTGATCCCCATTCATACTTTTGACGGATCTAAGCTGAGAGACCTGTGGAAAGTATGAAGGGAGATTCCCTTCTCCCATTGGTTCCCCATGGCCCACGTGATCCCGGGGACGCTTGCGAACCACCTGCGCCCCCTGGGATACCTGGGCCTTCTGCGCATTTCATCGTGGAGAGGCCCAGGAGCGGAAATGGCCGGACCTCCGGAGCCCTCAGGTAAGGGCGTAGGTTTTTTCCCCGATATACAAAGATACAGACTCAGACTGTAGCTAACATATTGTTAAAGGGAATTATATACAGTTGATCGGGGTCCCTTAGTGGCTCCGCCACATGCGCCCCCCCAGAATTGTCTTTAACAGAAAAAGTGAAACGGCGAGGAGGCCTGACAAGCCTGTCAGAGCGACTTCTGTACACTTGAAGTGGAAGCTGCTGGACGGCGGGCGGGTGGTTGCGCTTGATCTGGCACGGCGACTGTGGGTGGTCGGCCACGTTTTGGCGGCTGTGCGGTCTCGACCGGGCGGTCAAGGTCCAAGTGTGCCGGCTTCAACTGGTCAACCAAAATGTGGTCCGGTTTACCTCTGATAGCCACCGAGAAAGTTTTGTCTCCCGGCTCTAGCACGCGGAAAGGACCAGTGTAAGGGACCTTGAGCGGGTCCCGATGAGCGTCGTGGCGGATGAACACATATTCGGCGTTCTTCAGCTCTGCTGGGACGTGGGAGCTCTGAAAGCCGTGATGCGACGTTGGTACTGGTGCAAAACACCTGGCTGCCTCCTGGTGGCTGATGAGTTGATTGGATGCGGACCATGGATCTGTTGGAGTCGGAAGGAAATCCCCTGGTACGCGTAGCGGCTGGCCATAAACGAGCTCTGCCGAGAACGAGCGAAGATCCTCCTTGGGTGCCGTGCGAAGACCCAACAGGACCCATGGTAGCCTGTCAACCCATCCAGCGCCTTGGAGGCTGGCCCCCAGTGCGGCTTTGAGCGACCTGTGAAATCGTTCGCACAGGCCGTTCGCCTGTGGATGGTAGGCTGTGGTGCAATGTAGCTTGATGCCAAGCCCCTGAGCCACTGCATTCCAGAGCTCAGAGGAAAACTGCGGTCCACGATCAGAAGAGATGTCCGCTGCCGGTACCCCGAAATGGGCGACCCAAGAGGAGATGAATGCCCTGGCCACGTCTGCCGAAGTGGTGGATGACAAGGGAACTGCCTCTGGACATCTAGTGGTGCGGCCTACCATCGTAAGGATATGTGTGAACCCATGAGAAGGTGGAAGTGGCCCCACCAGGTCCACAATCACGTGGTCGAACCGTCGCTCCGGAACAGCGAAGGTGGCCAATGGAGCTTTGACGTGACGCTGCACCTTGGCCTTTTGGCAGACCACACAGGTGTTGGCCCAGTCGCGGACATCCACATGCATGCCCCGCCAAACGAACTTGGACGACATCAGCCTTTGCGAGGCCTTCATGCCAGGGTGTGACAACCCGTGTATGGCATCAAAAACTTTGCGGCGCCAGGCGACCGGCACGATAAGGCCAGGATCTCCTACGGAGACGTCACAAAGTAGCGTGGTGCCTGCGGCATGGAATTTGACATCGGCCGCTTGGAGGCTAGAGGGGCTGGTTCGGTATGCTTGCACTTCTGGATCCGAGGCTTGATCCGCAGCCATGAGGGCACAGTCGATGCCGAGCTGGACTGCCTGAACGGTCGCGCGGGAGAGGCAATCTGCCACCAAGTTGTCTTTACCGGCCACGTGCTGAATATCAGTAGTGAATTCTGAGATAAACGTCAGCTGACGTTGTTGTCGGGCTGACCATGGTTCGGCGGTCTTGGCCATAGTGAATGTTAGTGGCTTATGGTCCACAAAAGCAGTGAAGGGACATCCTTCCAGCAGGAACCGGAAATGGCGGCTGGCCAGAAAAAGAGCCAGCAACTCCCGGTCGAAGGTACTGTACTTCCGCTCGTTTCGCCGTAGTTGACGGCTGAAGAACGTCAGCGGTTGCCACGTTCCATTTACCCACTGTTCCTGCACTGCGCCGATGGCGTAGTCCGACGCGTCGGTGGTGAGGGCGATGGTGGCTCCTGGCAGCGGGTGCACCAGCATGGTCGCGTTGGCTAGGGCGCTTTTTGTGTCAACGAACGCCCGGTCCATGTCGACCGTCCAGCTTACCGGATCCTTGCCAGACTTGCCCTTGAGGGCCTCGTACAGGGGCTGCATGAGCAGAGCTGCCTTAGGCACAAAACGGTGGTAAACCCGAGGAACTCCTGCAGGGCCTTGGTGGTCTGCGGGCGTGGAAAGGATGTCACCGCCTCTACCTTCGCTTGCAAAGGCACCGCTCCCTCCGATGTAATGCGATGTCCCAGGAAATCAATGTGGGGCAGACCAAACTGACACTTGGCCGGGTTGAGAATCAGGCTGCGTTGGCTGAGGCGTCGAAAGAGTGTGCGTAGGTGCGCGATGTGTTCCTCCTTATTCCGACTGGCCACGAGGATGTCGTCCAAGTAGACGAAAAGGAACTTGAGGTGCTGCAGCACGGAGTCCATGAGGCGCTGGAAGGCCTGGGCTGCGTTCTTCAACCCAAAAGGCATCCTCAAAAATTCAAAAAGGCCGAATGGGGTGATGACTGCGGTCTTCTGCACGTCCTGCAGGTGTACCGGGACCTGGTGGTAGCCTCGGACCAGATCCACCTTAGAAAACACGGTGTTCCCAGCCAAATGGGCAGAGAAATCCTGAATGTGGGGGATTGGGTATCGATCAGGAGTGGTAGCGTCGTTAAGTCGCCGATAGTCGCCGCATGGCCGCCATCCGCCGCCAGGTTTCGGTACTATGTGGAGAGGCGAAGACCAGGGCCTATTGGACCGGCGAATAATCCCCAGGCGTTCCATCGTAGCGAACTCCGCCTTTGCGACTGCCAGCTTGCTGGGTTCGAGGCACCGGGCCCGCGCGTGGATCGGGGGGCCGGTGGTGGTGATGTGGTGTTCCACACCATGCTTCGTGGCCGTAAGGAGAACGTAGGTCTGGTCAGGTCTGGAAATTCACCGAGCAGGCGAGCAAACTCATCCGGAGTTGGGAAAGCGCAGGAGACGGCGCGCGACAAGGTGTTACTACGGTGGCAAGGAATGGAGTGAAACGTGGTCGCGTTGATCAGCCGTCGGTTCCACACATTGACCAGGAGGCCGTTGGCGCATGGAAATCCGCACCGAGGATGGCTTGTGAAACCCTGGCCGTAACAAATTCCCAAACAAATCGCTGGCTGCCAAAGCACACCTGGACCCGCCGTTTGCCGAAGGTTCGGATAGCTCCGCCATTAGCCGCTTCGAGGGAGAGGCCGTGCCTCCCAGTTTGTACATCAATAGCGGACGCGGGTAGAATGCTGCACTGTGCGCCGGTGTTGCATAGGAATCGCCGACCAGAGATGGAATCGGTGATGAACAGTAGCTTGCCAGCATTTCCGATTACCATCGCAGCCACGGGGAGCCCGTCAGACCCATTCTTCTTTTGCCGGGGTTGCAGTTGTTTTTTTTGGGGGAAAGAAGCTGCAGGGAGTGCGGCAACATCTGGCTTTCGCGCCAGACCGCGCGTGGTAGATGAAAAGCCCCGAAGGTTGAGGGGCTGGG
Organism: Somniosus microcephalus; assembly: GCF_052327205.1. Classification (NCBI taxonomy): domain Eukaryota; kingdom Metazoa; phylum Chordata; class Chondrichthyes; order Squaliformes; family Somniosidae; genus Somniosus; species Somniosus microcephalus. Next base: position 223,356,006 of record NC_140996.1, on the reverse strand, counting down.
GCGGTGTCTGTGGGGGATGGGCGCCTCATGGCAGCGCAGTACTGCTGCGTCACCGCGAAAATCTTGTCCGCTTCGGCAGCAAGCGCTGCGAAGTCTGTGACTTCGGACCTGGCCAGGGCAGCTTGTACCTGCTCCGGTAACTGACTGAGGAAGAGCTCCCTAAAGAGGAAGCATTCCGGTTTGGAGCCAAGGAGCGTGAGCATTTGGCTCATGAGCTCAGACGGCTTGGAGTCCCTGAGGCCGGGCATAGCGAGCAGTCGGCGGGCGAGCTCTGCCTTCGTGAGCCCGAAGACCTGTAACAACCGCGCCTTGATTGTTTCATACTTGCAGTCGTCCGGGGGGTTCTCAAGCAGGCTGACGATCCGCGAGGCGGTAGGGCTGTCGAGTGCGGAGACCACGTAAAAGTAATGGGTCTGATCCGCAACGATGTTCCGTAGTGCAAACTGGGCTTCGACCTGGATGAACCACGAGGTCGCTTGTTGCTCCCAGAATTGCGGTAGCTTCAATGCAACGGCGTTTGTTTCCATGCTTCGTTTCTTCTGCGAAAACCGTTCGCAAAAGTCGGGGTCACCAATGTAGGAATGTCTAGCTCCTATCAAGAGACTGAGGTCGACTCAGGCGATCAAATAAACGATGTTTAATGTAAAACTAACTGAGTTTAACAAACAAATGCACGAGAACTGCGAATACAGGTCTAGTCAGTTCGGAGGCTCCATGAGGACTGCTTGGGCGGTCCCGTGGCTGACGCCATGACGTCATCACATTTTTTTCGCCGGTGGGGATCACGTGATAAACGGCGTGACGTCATCGCGTTTGCCCGCGCTCTTAAAGGGACCGCGCTCTGTACACGCAAACAGTATATACAAAGATACAGACTCAGACTGTAGCTAACATATTGTTAAAGGGAATTATATACAGTTGATCGGAGTCCTTTAGTGGCTCCGCCACAGGTTCATTCTCTGGCTTGTAATGGTGGGTTCATTCTCTGGCTTGTAATGGTGGGTTCATCCTTGGCTCTGTCTTTCAGATGAGACGTTAAACCAAGGCCCCGTCTGCCCTCTCAGGTGGATGTAAAAGATCCCACGGCCACTATTTCGAAGAAGAGCAGGGGGAGTTCTCCCCGGTGTCCTGGGGCCAATATTAATCCTGCAATCAACATTACTGAAAAACAGATTATCTGGTCATTATCACATTGCTGTCTGTGGGAGCTTGCTGTGCGCAAATTGGCTGCCGCGTTTCCTACATTACAACAGTGACTACACTTTAAAAATACTTCATTGGCTATAAAGCAGGCCCTGAGGTCATGAAAGGCGCTATATAAATGCAAGTTGCTTCTTTATATATCCACATTTAAAATGGAAATTGCCCACGCGAACATATCATGCTGCTATTTGAACCTCCCACCAGGGATGGTGCTGTACCATCTCCGTAATGAATTTCCCAGCTCTTCAGCCTGGACAACAAAGAAGCTCCTTTGCTCCAATCAACTCTGCTACAGCGCTTCCCAAATTGCCCTATGTTTTGCTATGTAACTCTCCATAATAATATGAACTCAAAGTATTAGATGAAAATAAAGACCGAGGGGGCGATTTTGTTAATGAGGAGCTTTTGGAGGCGGGACTGCTGCTTGGCAGGCCGATGTCCCGCCCCCATCGATTTGTGGCCAACCTGCGCTATTTACCCTTGATTGACCTAGTTAAGCCCGCCCAGTAGGCTTAGCAGGCCAATTAAGGGAAAGCCGGTTGCAGAGTATGTCAACATATGATGTTTCATCTGTCAAAAATTTTTGACAGATGAATTGTCATCGTTTGACAGCTCTGTGAATCTGTCAAACACTGACATTCTCTGCAGTTTGATGAGGTCTTGAATACAAGACCTCATCAAACCTCTTTTACAAAAATCAGATGGTTGTTGCATCTGAGAATGCAACGGCCACCTGTCATTCCCAATGCGGAGGTCCGAGACTCTCCGCATCCCCACCGACTGAAGCCTACAGGAAGAAACAAAGGTAAGTACACTTTTACTAACACTTTGCACTTACCTCACATACTCACCTCTCCACACTTGCACCCATCACTTACCTTCACAGCGCACCTTTGCACCCCTCCGACCCCCGCAGACCCAGTACTCGCCTCGGTGGCCTTGGTGGGTTTCAGAGCCTTTGGGAAGCCCGCACTTGTGAGGGCAAAAAGGGGATAATTCTATTTTCTGCCTGTTAACAGGCAGTTAATAGGCTTCAATCGCTTCCCGCCTCCAAGGAGACGGAACCGGGCCCGGGACAGCTACCCACCTCCTGGGAAGATGGCATGGAGGTGGGTTGGGCACCCGCCCCCAAATTCTGCCATTTTCCCGGCAGTCCCGCCTCCATACCCGCCTCCCCAGGGCTGGCAAGATCGCGCCTCAAATGTATGACTTTAAAATGGGGGCTGAATGCCTGCCCTGGTTCAATTCTTGCCCACCCTCCAAACCTTTTGCACTTCCCTTGAGGACGAGACTTGACCTTGGACCTTTGATCTGCAATGTTAGAGGAGATCGACCTACCATCCCCACTACGCATAGTGGGCGCGTTCGTGCTAACACGGTTTGCCTGCTATACGTGATGGACGGAAAAAACCATCTGAATGGAGCTGCACAAAGCCTGCACTTTCCGACTGCCTCTTGTAATTGGCAGCAGTGCGAACAGCTGATTGAAGCTTCTTGAAGACATGGCCTTGCCCGAAGTCAGCAGAGCGATTAAATTGGTAAGTACTGAACTGCACAAAATAGTCAATGCGTTTAATACTCGCCTCTGAGTCAGAAGGTTGTGGGTTCAAGTCCCACTCCAGAGACTTGAGCACATAAATCTAGGCTGACACTCCCAGTGCAGTGCTGAGGGAGTGCCACACTGTCAGAGGTGCCGTCTTTCGGATGAGACGTTAAACCGAGGCCCCATCTGCTTTCGCAGGTGGATGTAAAAGGTCCCACGGCACTATTTCAAAGAAGAGCAGGGGAGTTATCCCCCGGTGTCCTGGGGCCAATGTTTACCCCTCAATCGATATCACTAAAACAGACTATCTGGTCATTATCACATTGCTGTTTGTGGGAGCTTGCTGTGCGCAAATTGGCTGCCGCGTTTCCCACATTACAACAGTGACTACACTTCAAAAAGTACTTCATTGGCTGTAAAGCACTTTGGGACATCCTGAGGTTGTGAAAGGCGCTATAGAAATACAGGTCTTTCTTTTTTTTCTTTTATAAGCGGTGCCTTTTTCATTGATGCTTACAGTGATGACAAATGGTTAGCAGCATTTTCTCGATATAGGCGGTTGTCCAGGATAAGTGGGGTTGGTGTAAGTGATGGGAACATATATATATATAAAGATTTACATTTCTATAGCGCCTTTCACAAACTCAACACGTCCCATTGCACTTTACAGCCAATGAACATAAGAACATAAGAACATAAGAAATAGGAGCAGGAGTAGGCCATATGGCCCCTCGGGCCTGCTCCGCCATTCAATAGGATCATGGCTGATCTGAATCTAGACTCACGTTCACTTCCCTGCCCTCTCCCCGTAACCCCTAATTCCCTTATCTGCTAGGAAAATGTCTATCTCCATTTTAAATTTATTTAATGTTGCAGCTTCCACAGCTCTCTGGGGTAGCAAATTCCATAGATTTACTACCCTCTGAGTGAAGAAGTTTCTCCTCATCTCAGTTTTGAAAGGGCAGCCCCTGATTCTAAGATTATGCCCCCTAGTTCTAGTCTCACCCATCAGTGGAAACATCCTCACCGCATCCACCCGATCAAGCCCCCTCACAATCTTATATGTTTCGATAAGATCGCCTCTCATTCTTCTGAACTCCAATGAGTAGAGTCCCAACCTACTCAACCTTTCCTCATACGTCAACCCCCTCATCTCTGGAATCAACTGAGTGAACCTTCTCTGAACCGCCTCGAGAGCAAGTATATCTTTTCTTAAATATGGAGTACTTTTGAAGTGTAGTCACTGTTGTAATGTGGGAAACGCAGCAGCCAATTAGCGCACAGCAAGCTCCCACAAACAGCAATGTGGTAATGACCAGATAATCAGGACACCGGGGAGAACTCCCCTGCTCTTCTTCGAAATACTGCCATAGGATCTTTTACATCCACCTGCGAGGGGCCTCGGTTTAGTGTCTCTTCCGAAAGACGGCACCTCCGACAGTGCAGCGCTCCCTCGGCACTGCACTGGGAGCGTCAGCCTGGATTTTATGCTCAAGTTGTATAATATTGCCACACATGCTTAGCATGCATAATAGCAAAGAGGTCATTAGGGCGCTCCAATGTCCCTTCCATAAGTAGATATTTTATCAATCCTAACATGGTTGGACTTGGACTTGAAACATGCACAGTGTCTACCCAGAGAGTGGTGAACCTGTGGAATTCTCTACCACAGAAGGCAGTTGAGGCCAATTCATTAAATATATTCAAGAAGGAGTTGGATATATTTCTTAAGGCTAAAGGGATCAAGGGATATGGGGAGAAGGCAGGGACAGGGTATTGAATTTGGATGATCAGCCATGATCTCATTGAATGGCGGAGCAGGCTCGAGGGGCCGAGTGGCCTACTCCTGCTCCTATCTTCTAGGTTTCTATGTTTCTATGTATCAGAGCTGAGATCTACTGAAGCAGGCATAAACTGCTGGAAGAAACTCGTCAACCTGTTGTTGTAATGAAGAGAACGGGAGACATCTGCCACTATATTCATCCTGTTAATTAGTGAGACGACTATAAGCACCTTTGCCATCCACTGTTGACCCCATAGATAACAGTCCTGCCCCCCTTTTTGTGACTGATAATATATTTTCCTTCTGGGTACGAGCTATTAAGGAATACGTTGATCACGCGTTGCCCTTGACACCCTGACAGAGAGAAGCTGAAGAGCATTCATTATTATGCAGTGCGATAAACACAAACACATACAGCCTGTCACTAATAGCGAGACAACTTGTGAAGCTGGCTTTCATATTCCCAACACCCGCCTGCATCCTCGCAGGGTTAGCGATGCACTGTTTTAAATTAAGTTGTACCTCTTAATGGATGTGAAATAGAGATAAATCAACAGTACTGATGAATGAATAATGTTAATTACAGAGGTTGAACAGAAAGGCATTGCATCTGTGCTTTTATTGCGTCGTGTTTCTACGAATCATAGAATGATACAGCACAGAAGGAGGCCATTCGGCCCATCGAGCCTGTGCTGGCTCTTTGAAAGAGTTCTCCAGTTAGTCCCGCTGCCGCCCCCCCGCCCGCTCTTTGCCCAGAGCCCTGCAAATTTCTCCTTGTCAAGTATATTTATCCAATTCCCCTTTTGAAAGTTACTATTGAATCTGCTTCCACCGCCCTTTCAGGCAGCGCGTTCCGGATCATCATGACTCGCTGCGTAAAAAAAAAAATTCCGATCATCGCCGCCTCTGGTTCTTTTGCCAGTTACCTTAAATCTGTGTCCCCTGGTTACCGACCCTCCTGCCGGTGGAAACAGTCCCTCCATAGTTACTGTATCAAAACCCCTCAGAAATTTGAACACCTCGATCAAATCCTCCCTTAACCTTCTCTGCTCCAAGGAGAACAACCTCAGCTTCTCCAGCCTCTCATTGGTGGCGGCTCCGGCTCAGTTGGCAGCATTTTCACCTCTTGGGTCAGAAAGTCCAACGAAGCCCAGGGTAAGCTCGAGGAACAGCACCTCATCTTTCGATCAGCCACTTTACAGCCTTCCAGACTCAACATCGAGTTCAACAATTTCAGCCCATAACCTCGGCCCCCATTTTTTCTGATGGCAGCTGTTGATGATGATTCTGCTATTTCCATTTACACCTCCTCTAGACCCATCTTTTGTTTCTTTACTTGCCCCATTACCACCCCCTTTTGCCTCACACCATCATCCCTTTTGTGATTTAAGGGTAATTTTAACGCCCCGAAAAAGTTAGTGCCCCCCGTGGTCGATTTTCTCAGGTAGCGCCCTGCGTCCCTCTTGGGGTGCTGCGAGCCAATATCGCGGCACGACGTGGTGCTGTGGCACGTCGCGCCGCGGTGCTGCAGGCCTTCCTCCTCTTATTAAAGGGGAGGGGCCTGGCGCAGCGCGTCCCGGGGCCCAGCTGGGCCACCAGGGACCGGGAGTGCCGGCAAACGAGCCCGGCACTCAAGAGGAGTGCCGGGCTCACGGAGAGCAGCCGGCACCCCACGGGAGGGGGCTTCACGGGGGCCGGGGAGAGCAACAGGGGCAGGTGCTGGCAGGCAACCAGCAACAAAAATGGCTGCCCGCCACCTCCCCTTTAACTAGCACCGCCGCGGCCGCAGGTAGGCCCCCCTGACCCCGGCGGACATAGCATCCGGTGGTAAGCCGGGGGGCATCACCCAATATTACAGCCAGGGCACGAGTGGAATGTCGCGGGAGGCGTTAGCGGCGCCACGCCCAGGCGCTAGTTGATTTGCGCCCCGTTAGTTAGGGCGCTAACTGGAAGCACCAATCAACCAAATTTATCCCCCCAAACCTCTCCTGTCTTCCATCCTATCACAGACCGTGCCTTTGTTCTTTGCTCCCCTCCCCCCTTTCCCAGCCCCTACACTTGCTAAAAACCTGTTACATCTCCAACTTTTTTCCAGTTCTGACGAAGGGTCATCGACCTGAAACGTTAACTCTGTTTCTCTCTCCACAGACGCTGCCCTGGCCTGCTGAGCGTTTCCAGCATTTTCTGTTTTTATTTCAGATTTATTTCAGATCCGCAGTATTTCGCTTTTACATCCGCCTGAGAGGGCAGACGGAGGCTCGGTTTTCACGTCTTGGCTGAAAGACGGCACCTCCGACAGTGCAGCACTCCCTCAGTGCTCCACTCAAGCCTAGATTATGTGCTCAAGTCTCCGGAGTGGGTCTTGAACCTGCGAACTCCTGCCTCCTGGCTCTGACTGAGAGAGGATGACCATACCATCCTCGTGGATCCGAAGAAGAGGGGGACTTAGTTCCTTGTGAATTTTAGGAGCAGTAAATGATTGGTCAGGATCAGCTGACTAAACAACAACAACAACTTCTATTTATATAGCGCCTTTAATGTAGTAAAATGTCCCAAGGCACTGCACTAGGGTAATTTAAGACAAAAAATTTGACACCGATCCACATAAGGAGATATTAGGGCAGATGACGAAAAGCTTGGTCAGAAAGGTAGGTTTTAAGGAGCGTCTTAAAGGAGGAGAGAGAGGTGGAGAGGTTTAGGGAGGGATTTCTGGAGCTTAGGGCCTAGGCAACAGAAGGCATGGCCACCAATGGTGGAGCGATTATAATCAGGGATGCTCAAGAGGGCCGAATTAGAGGAGCGCAGATATCTTGGGGGGTTGTGGGGCTGCAGGAGATTACAGAGATAGGGAGGGGGCAAGACCATGGAGGGATTGGAAAACAAGGATGAGAATTTTGAAATCGAGGCGTTGCTTAACTGGGAGCCAATGTAGGCCAGCGAGCACAGGGGAGATAGGCGAATGGGACTTAGTGCGAGTTAGGACACGGGCAGCCGAGTTTTGGATGACCTCAAGTTTACGTCGGGTGGAATGTGGGAGGCCAGCCAGGAGTGCGTTGGAATAGTCAAGTCTAGAGGTAACAAAGGCATGGATGAGGATAACGATAGTACGTGTTGAGGAGGGGGTTGATGAAGTCTCCTGAGTGGAGGGAAGCGCAAAGAAAAATAAGACAAAATAAGAATGAAGAAAGTCCAGCAAGGCTTGTTTTGCATTCCGTCAAACGCTTCTTGCACAGTCTATACAGCAAACCCACACAACTCTTACTTCATCAGTTTTCATTTTATTTTTTGAAACGTTCCCAGAATGTCACCACCGCGCAATGGTACAGCTGTCAGGAATTATAACACCGTTCACTTTCCTTCTGCCTCCACCCGATGAGCCTTCTGCTTGGCTTTCATGGCTGAGAAGCAACGTCGTGTTTGCCCAGAGGACGAATATAATCACAGATCCCTCCGAAATAGAGAGGAAAAAATAAATAAATACAATGATGAGGGGCCGCGGAGCCAGGTCCCCGAGCTTGCCAGTGCAGCCGGCTGCTGTCACATCACACTGCGAAATGGATTAAACTGACACCGACCAAGGACGAAATGTGATGACAGTCAGAGACTAATCACACACACACACACACACATCATTTGAAAATGTGGTAAATAAAGAAAACCATTCCATTACCGTGAACCTTGTGAAAGTCACTTCTTTTATTCAAAGTTGGGATTTTTTTTTTTCTTGACTTCATCCAAGCTTGTTTTTATTTTTGGAACACAATAACTACAAAAAGCGATGCTGGAAATCTGAAATTAAAGAAACGGAAGATGCTGGAAACACTGAAATAGCAGGTCAGGCAGCATCCGTGGAGAGAGAGAAACAGAGTTAACGTTTCAGGTTGATAACCCTTCATCAGAACTGGAAAAAGCTGGAGATGGAACAGGTTTTTAAGCAAGTGTAGGGACAGGGAAAGGGGGGAGGGGAGGAAAGGACAAAAGGGAAGGTCTGTGATAGGGTGGAAGCATAGAAAGATAGGAGCAGGAGTCGGCCATTCGGCCCTTCGAGCCTGCTCCACCATTCAATATGATCATGACTAATCCTCTATCTCAATACCATATTCCCGCTCTCTCCCCATACCCCTTGATGCCTTTTGTGTTTAGAAATCTATCTACTCCTAAATTTTTACTAAAATTTTTTTCACTCATTTATAATTTTAAAAAGGTACGTTTATTTTTAGCTCCATAAAAAACTTCAATTTTTTTTTCAAAAAATTAAATTTTTGTTTTAAATATTTAATTTATTGTAATTTCAAATCATTTTAAAAATGTGATTTAAAAAAAAAATGTATTTAATGTGTTACTGTTTTTGGGGTGATCTCCGTTCATATATTTGACGGGTCTATCTGTCAAGTGTATGAAGGGAGATTCCCTTCTCCTATTGGCTCCCCATAGCCCACGTGATCCCGCGGACGCTTGCGAACCGCCTGCGCCCCTGGGATACCTGGGCCCTGCGCATTTCGACTTTGGAGAGGCCCAGCAGCGGAGGTATATGCAGCTCGGGAGCCCTCAGGTAAATTCATAGATTTTTTTCCAGATCGGAGGCCTCCGCACGCGGGGAAGCCTCCGATCGGAAAATACGGGCCAATATGTCTTATTCCTTTGCTTCAGTGACACCAATTTCTCGATTTGACTCACCTTCTCACCCACTCGGTTCCGCCTTCGCTTGCATCTTGAAATACGGGCCATTGTTTTTCCAGCTAGCTTTCTCAGTAGAAGGAAATATGAGCTGCTATTGGTGTTCATTGATGTTTATTAATGGAAGTCGTCAGTACAATTAAACACATCACTTTGTTAACATTGAAGCGATTATTGGCCACTTAAAGCATCAATTCTTTAGTTCTGGACAAGAAGATCCAGACACCCAATAAGGGAAGGCATAATTCAGCGAGTGCACAACAATTTGGTGAGATGAAGCTGTGACGATACCAATTATTGAGGAAATCCGGCCAATTTTATTTGGCTATCCTGCACATTTATCAATCGGCTGACTATCTGATTAATGTGCTCGATACATTTCGCACACGAGCATCGCCTCTTTAAATTAATTTTCCCTCGAAGGCACTGACTCATGCTGGGCTAGGGTTCTACAGGCGCTGGCATCTAGTGCCCATTGCCCACTATTCATCGTCAGGCTATTCGACCAAGGAGTTTCTCGCAGGTGAGGCCAACTCTTTTATTTCTTCATTCGTGGGATGTGGGCGTCGCCGGTGAGGTTAGTGTGTCAGCCATGGCTCAGTTGGTAGCACCATTGCCTTTGAGTCGGAAGGATGCGGGTTCAGGTCCATGCTCCCGGGACTTGAGCACAATAATCTAGGCTGATACTCCAGTGCAGGGCTGAGGGAGTGCTGCACTGTCGGAGGTGTTGCCTTTCGTTAAAGCCGGCACCTGCTCTCTCAGGGGAACGTAAAAGATCCCATGGCAGTATTTCGAAGAAGAACAGGGGAGTTATCCCCGGTGTCCTGGGGCCAACATTTGTCGCTCAATCAACATCAGTAAAAAGATATTAATGGGGGAGAAATTCAGTATCGCCCCGTTTGGGGTGCAATTATCGGCTGGGCGCAAAGTTTAGCGCCTGGCGCTAATTATCACCTCTGACTGCAAACTTGGCTTCTATCGCCTGTGGAGGTGATTGGAGCGCGAAATCAGGCGCTACACACCTCTCATAAGGAGCGAGGCGTTACCTCAGAGCGCTGGCGAAGCTCATGTGATGTCAGTCAGCAGTGGAACACAGACACACTGGCGCCGGCCAGTTCTTAAAGGGGAGGGTCGATCTTGCTCTCCGTCCACACCCTGCTCATTGCAGCCTTGAATCTCGGCCTGGAGAGACCTGTACATCAAATCTGCTAAAAGAACAACGGAGAGGCCCAGGGAAAGAGCTCAGAGTGCAGCCCCCACAGTCTCTTCTAAATCGATGCAAGGAAGATCAAATCAAAATGAACCTGCAAAGTGCTGCTCATTACCCAAAACTCCTCAACACAGCTTTGACTATCTCCAGAAGTCTCTCTCTCTCATTCAGAATGCTTGGTGCAAAAATGTCGCCGACAAAAAAAGGCAGGAAGCGGTCGCCTTTAAATAGCGCTCCCCCAGTCCCTTCCTGACTGCAAAACGCTTCCCTCTAGCTGTCCTTGCTAATGGCAGGCAGCAAGGCAGGGGGTGCCACTCAATATCTGGTCCGGAGGGCGCTACCGGGACGTTGCACGCTCGACTGACGTCATGATCTGCGGGCGCAGGAGATCACGGCGGTAGTGTTTAGCGCCGCTGCAAAATGTCTGGTCAATTTCACGAGCGGCGCAAAGATCGCCGCGCCCAGGCGCTAGTTACTTTGCGCCCCATTAGCGCCCTCTTAAGGCGCTAATGGGAGGCGCAAACCAACCGAATTTTTCCCCCATTATCTGGTCATTATCGCATTGCTGTTTGTGGGAGCTTGCTGTGCGCAAATTGGCTGCCGTGTTTCCTACATTACAACAGTGACTACACTTCAAAGAGTGCTTTATTGGCTGTAAAGCGCTTTATTGCCCATCCCTAATTGCCCTTGAGAAGGTGGTGGTGAGCCGCCTTCTTTGAACTGCTGCAGTCCGCGTGGTGAAGGCTACTCCCACAGTGCTGTTAGGGAGGGAGTTCCAGGATTTTGACCCAACCTACGCACGTGCACAGAGTTTCCAGCAGGGATCACTGGACAGTGATCAGGAAATGGGAACCTTGCTCGACAAGGCCTACTGTAGGACTCCGACAATTGTCCTAGCTAAGATGATCTGACTCTGCACAAATTGGGAATTAAACATGCAACTATTAGGGGGACTACACAGCTGAGTGCTAAACTTGGGTGAAGCCTGATGTGCCTCAATGAATCCGAGACTCGACGTTAACGGAGCAAAGCAAGGCTTTTATTAACTCAGAAAGTAATACACATTGGAGAAGTGTCTCTCATCCAGAGATCTGCTGTACTGCTGTGAGACACGCTGGGGCTTGCTTAAGTAGGGGCCAGGTATGGGCGGAGCCCTACACACAATACAATACAGGTAAGGAAATGAAACTGAAACTAAACTAAACACAGGGAATACAGTGCCTGATGAATGGCATATTTCATCACAAAGCCTTTACCCACTAGGCCACAAGGCTGTCAGAGAAAATAAACCTATTTTGAATATATCTGGAGATATAGGGAAAGGTAGCATAGTGGTTATGTTACTGGAATAGTAATCCACAGGCCTGGAGAATTCAGTTCAGAATCCCACCATGGCAGCTGGGGAATTTAAATTCAGTTAATAAATAAATCTGGAATAAAAAGGCTAGCATCAGTAATGGTGACCATGTAACTACTGAATTGTTGTAAAAACCCATCTGGTTCACTAATGTCCTTCAGGGAAGGAAATCTGCTGTCCTTACCCGGTCTGGCCTATATATGACTCCAGACCCACAGCAATGTGGTTGACTCTTAACTGCCCTCTGAAATGACAAGCCACTCAGTTAAGGGCAATTAGGATGGGCAATAAATGCTGGCCTTGCCAGCAACACCCACATTCTGTGAATTAAAAAAAAGTATGTTACAGAGGAGGTTTACGAGTATGTTGCCAGGACTGGAGAATTTTAGCTCTGAGGAAAGATTGGATAGGCTGGGGTTGTTTTCTTTGGAACAGAGGAGGCTGAGGGGAGACTTGATTGAGGTGTATAAAATTATGAGGGGCCTAGATAGAGTGGATAGGAAGGACCTATTTCCCTTAGCAGAGAGGTCAATAAGCAGGGGGCACAGATTGAAAGTAATTGGTAGAAGGATTAGAGGGGAGTTGAGAACTTTTTTCACCCAGAGGGTGGTGGGGGTCTGGAACTCACTGCCTGAAAGGGTGGTCGAGGCAGAAACCCTCATCACATTTAAAAAGTACTTGGATATGCACTTGAAGTGCCGTAAACTACAGGGCTGGAAAGTGGGATTAGGCTGGACACGATGGGCCGAATGGCATCCTTCTGTGCCGTAAATGTCTATGATTCTATGTTCTCAATACAGAAAGTTATTTGTAAACCACATTTTAAAAAATGAGAACAATTAAATACTCTCATGGAAATGCTTAAATAAAAACAGAAAATGTTGGAAGCGCTCAGCAGGTCAGGCAGCGTCTGTGGAGAGAGAAACAGAGTTAACGTTTCAGGTCGGTGACCTTTTGTCACGGAATGCTTCCTTTGTTACCTCAGGTTTTCCTCGTTATCACTCTTCCACCTCATGGCGGCAAACCTGGAGACATTAAAACAGCTGTACAATCAGGAAAAATATTTATTATTAACTGCTAGCTCAGTACTATATGGATGCATTGAATGGGGAACTAGGTAAGTACAGGAGGCAGAAAGGAAGAGAGGGATATGCTGACAGGGTGACATGAGGTAAGGTGGGAGGGGGCTCGTGTGGAGTCCGGCACAGACCAGTTGGGCCGAATGGCCTGTTTCTGTGCAGTAAATCCTATGTCATTCTATGCTAGACAGGGTTGAGTAAGATATTTGCAACTTAGTAAGACATGACAGCAAGTTAATAAACAATTCAGTTGGCCCCCACTCTGTGCACAGCTGCAGACAAATCGACGAAAATAACTTTCATCAGCACAAGCATAAGATTAATATTTATCAAATTATTAATTTCTTGTTCAGCATTCTCTTCAGCTATCCATACATTTGCTGACATCCATTAACAGTATAGGTCGTTACCACACATAATGCTGGAACGAGCATGAGATACTGAGCTCAGCAAATGAGAGAGGGAGCTGTGGGGGCAGGGGGGGCGGTGGGGGGGGCGCGCATGGAGTTGTAACTGCAATGAGACTGCTCTCAAACAGAATCTACCACAGATACCCACAAGATGATTCCATTGCCTAGCCCCGGCCTGTCCAACCTTGCCACCTTGATGCGCCACATAGGTTCAGATAAGGCATTCTTGTGGGCTGCAAATAAAAGTTGATGGGGTGGAAAATCCAGAACCCTTGTGTTGCACTCCCTCTGTAAGTGGTAGACGGGCCTGAGATGAGGTCAGGAAGGGGACATGGCCAAGGGAAGGGGATTCCCAGGCCAGGAGCTTCCTCATCTTGGCCTGGGAGCCCTCTGGCAGGCTGGTGTGCTGAATTAATGGAGGAAAGTGACTTCTTGATTGGGCCATATTTGGGGGGACCAGACCTGGAACTTGGTTTGGACTCCTATAGGTTTCACAAACTGCCACGATTTTTTTTTTTTAGCCGCTGATTAAGGGGGTTGATGGGGCAAAGATGGCAGCTTTCTGGGATGGAGGTCCCGGCACTAGTAAACCCCCCTCCATGCACCACCACACTTTCCAACCAGCACCACCAAGGGAAGAATAAACGGCTATTCATGTCACTGCTGTTTGTGGGAGCTTTCTGTGCACAAATTGGCTGCTGTGTTTACCTAGAAAACATCAGTGACTACACTTCGAATGCTTTAAAACTGTAATGCTTTAGAACTTTCTGAGGATGTGACTGGGGCTTTATATCATCCCTGTGCTCGCTGACCTAAATTGGCTCCTAGTCCGGCAATTCCTCAATTTTAAAATTCCATGGCCTCTCCCCTCCTTATCTCTGTAATCTCCTCCAGGTATACAACCCTCCGAGATCTCTGCGCTCCTCCATTCTGGCCTCTTGTGCAGCACCAATTTTCATCGCTCCACCATTGGTGGCTGTGCCTTCAGCTGCCTAGGCCCTAAACTCTGGAATTCCCTCCCTAAACCTCTCCACCTCTCTACCTCTCTTCCTTTAAGATGCTCCTTAAAACCTACCTTTTGACCAAGCTTTTGATCATCTGTCCTAATATCTCCTTATGTGGCTCGGTGTCAATTCCTGTCTGATAACGCTCCTGTTTACTACGTTAAAGGCGTTATGTAAATACAAGTTCTTTCCTTTGACTCTTAGGGGGAATAAACGGGTCATTTTCGGGTTGGCTGGCTGTAACTAGTGGGGTACCGCAAGGATCAGTGCTTGGGCCTCAGCTATTCACAATCTACATCAATGATTTGGATGAGGGGACCAAATGTAATATATCCAAGTTTGTTGATGATACAAAGCTGGGTGGGAATGTAAGTTGTGAGGAGGATGCAAAGAGGCTTCAAGGGGATATAGACAGGCTAAGTGAGTGGGCAAGAACATGGCAAATGGAATATAGTGTGTAGAAATGTGAAGTTATCCACTTTGGTAGGAAAAATAGAAAAGCAGAGTATTTTTTAAATGGTGAGAGATTGGGAAATGTTGGTGTTCAGAGGGACCTGGCTATCCTTGCACACGAATCACTGAAAGTTAACAAGCAGGTACAGCAAGTAATTAGGAAAGCAAATGGTATGTTGGCCTTTATTACAAGAAGATTTGAATATAAGAGTAAAGACATCTTACTGCAATTATATGGGGCCCTGGTGAGACCACACCTGGAGTATTGTGTACAGTTTTGGTCTCCTTACCGAAGGAAGGATATACTTGCCATAGAGGGAGTGCAACAAAGGTTCACTAGACTGGTTCCTGGGATGGGGGGATTGTCCTATGAGGACAGATTGAGTAGACTAGGCCTATATTCTCTAGAGTTTAGAAGAATGAGAGGTGATCTCATTGAAACATACAAAATTCTTACAGGGCTTGACAGGGTAGATGCAGGGAGGATGTTTCCCCTGGCTGGGGAGTCTAGAACCAGGGATCACAGTCTCAGAATAAGGGCTCGGCCATTTAGGACTGAGATGAGGAGAAATTTCTTCACTCAGAGGGTGGTGAATCTTTGGAATTCTCTACCCCAGAGGGCTCTGGAGGCTCAGTCATTGAGTATATTCAAGGCAGAGATCGATAGATTTTTGGATATTGAGGGAATCAAGGGATATGGGGATAGTGCAGGAAAGTGGAGATGAGGTCGATGATCAGCCATGATCTTATTGAATGGCGGAGCAGGCTCGAAGGGCCGAATGACCTACTCCTGCTCCTATTTCTTATGATCTTATGAAAAATTCATTACCGACCGTCGCTAACATTGCCTGGGCTCTAAGTTTAGCGCCCGGCGAAAAATTGCGCCGGCAAGCGCTGAATTCACTTTTACCGCCCCATGAAGGTTAGCGCTCCACTTCCTTCTTGGAGCACTAACCCCGAATATCGGGACGGAGAATTCAGCAAGTGCTGCATACTGGGCCGTGCAGCACTACGGCGTTCAAAGGCTCCTTCCCTCCCTTAAAGGGAAGGGCCATTGCTGCCGGCTCTGAAATATAAAAAGTACCTACCCTGTCCACCAAGGCTGCCATGATCCAGCGTGATCAGACCGGCACTTAAGCAGAGTGCCGGGATGGTCGATTGCGGGCAGGAAACCGCGAGAAATGCTCCAACAGGAAAGGAAAGTTTTTCTTTTTACTTGCCTCGGCCACCTCGCCTTTAATCATCACCCCCCGAAGCGGCCGGCCACCCGAAGCACGCCTCCTGCAGCTGTCAGTGTTTTCGACCGGCGCTGCTGCAGGGGGCAAAAGTCAATTTCAGGTCCAGGACGCTATCGGGGCGACGTGCACGGCAGTGATGTCACGATCTCCGGGCGAAGGTGATCAGGGCGCACCGCCGTAGCGCCGCCACAAACATGGCGGGAGTCGATGTCAGCGCCGTGTCCGGTCACAAAGCCATTTGCACCCATTATCGCCGCCCCAACGAGAGGCGCTAAGGCACCCAATTTTTAACCCCTTACAGTTTTATAAACGACTGACACGTGCTAACATTTAGACCTATAAAAATATGATAGGTTATAATCATCGTGTGGACATAAATGGTTTCTGTTGAGTAATTGGGAATGAGTGAGGGATTGGACAGTTCGTCAGGAATGTAGACCACGAGAACAATTGATGCTGTGTTGAAATCCAAGAGTTGAGGTCGAAACAATTAAGGAAGAAAGAGAAAGCACCTGCTTTTATATAGCGCCTATTACATGCTTAGGGCATCCCATAGAAACATAGAAACATAGAAGATAGGAGCAGGAGTAGGCTATTCGGCCCCTCGAGCCTGCTCCGTCATTCAATGCGATCATGGCTGATCATCCAAATTCAGTACCTTGTCCCTGCTTTCTCCCCATACCCCTTGATCCCCTTAGCCTTAAGAAATATATCTAACTCCTTCTTGAATATATTTAATAAATTGGCCTCAACTGTCTTCTGCGGTAGAGAATTCCACAGGTTCACCACTCTCTGGGTGAAGAAATTCCTCCTCATCTCTGTCCTAAATGGCTTACCCCTTATCCTTAGACTGTGACCCCTGGTTCTGGACTCCCCCGCCATTGGGAACATCCTTCCTGCATCTAGTCTGTCTAGTCCTGTTAGAATTTTATAAGTTTCAATGAGATCCCCTCTCATTCTTCTAAACTCTAGCGAATATAAGCCCAATCGTCCCAATCTCTCTTCATACGTCATTCCTGCCATCCCAGGTATCAGCCTGGTGAATCTTCACTGCACTCCTTCCATGGCAAGAACATCCTTCCTCAGATAAAGCCAATGGGGATTGTTGTTATGCAGACAAGTCTTGACAGCCAACTTGCACATAGCAACATCCCACAAACAGCAAGAGAATGCGTAAAATAACCATTTAATCTGTTTTTGACAGTGTTGGTTGAGGGGAGAATTTTGGCCAGGACACCAGGAGAACTCCCTTGCTCTTTCTTCACGAACAGCGCCACGGGATCCTTTACTTGCACAGGTGCGGCCTAGGCTTGGTGCCTAATCCAAAAGATGTTTAAAGAAGGTTTAACAGAGATGCTCAAAATTCTGAGGGGGTTTGATAGGGCGGAATAGGAGACACTGTTCCCAGTGGCTGGACGGTCAGTAACCAGAAGACACAGATTTAAAATAATTGGCAAACAGCCAGAGGGGAGATGAGATTAAAAACTTTTTTTTTTATACGCAGCGAGTTGTTGCGATCTGGAATGCACGGCCTAAAAGGACGGTGGAAGCAGACTCAATCGTAACTTTCAAAAAAGAATTGGATAAATACTTGAAAAGGAAAAATTTGCAGGGTTATTGGGAAAGAGCAGAGGGAGTGGGATTAATTGGAGTGCTCTTTCAAAGAGCCGGCACAGGCACAATGGGCCGAATGGCCTCCCACTGTGCTGTGTGATTCTGAGTCAGTGAAGAAACTGGCAATGAAAATACAAATTCAGGGTTTTGCTTCTATGTAGGAATTAGTGGCATTTTCACTGCTGGGGGAATGTGATAACTAACTGCAAAGAAAGATAAAAATATCAACGAGCTGTAGTTAGTTATGTTTTAATGGGGCACATAATCTAGCACATTCGGTAACACATTGTGAAGGCCAATGTAATAAATAGTGCAGTGAAAAATCAACATAAGTCACGTGTGCCCACTGATGCATTGACTAACCTTATGAACGAACTCGTAATTTCTTTTCCTGGTCTCTTCCCTATTGAAGGCTGTTGGAGATGGTTTAAAGAAGAAGAAAGAACTTGCATTTCTGTAGCGCCTTTCACGACCATCAGATGTCCCAAAGCGCTTCATAGAAACATAGAAAAATAGGAGCAGGAGTCGGCCATTCGGCCCTTCGAGCCTGCTCCGCCATTCAATATGATCATGGCTGATCCTCTATCTCAATACCATATTCCCGCTCTCTCCCCATACCCCTTGACGCCTTTTGTGTCTAGAAATCTATCTATCTCCTTCTTAAATATATTCAGTGACTTGGCCTCCACAGCCTTCTGTGGTAGAGAATTTCACAGGTTCACCACCCCCTGAGTGAAGAAATTTCTCCTCATCTCAGTCCTAAATGTCCTACCCCGTATCCTGAGACTGTGACCCCTCGTTCTAGACCCCCCCAGCCAGGGGAAACATCCTCCCTGCATCCAGTCTGTCAACCCTGTCAGAATTTTATACGTTTCAATGAGATCCCCTCTCATTCTTCTAAACTCTAGAGAATACAGGCCTAGTCGACCCAATCTCTCCTCATACGACAGTCCTGCCATCCCAGGAATCAGTCTGGTGAACCTTCGCTGCACTCCCTCTATGGCAAGTATATCCTTTCTTAGGTAAGGAGACCAAAACTGCACACAGTACTCCAGGTGTGGTCTCACCAAGGCCCTGTACAACTGTAGTAAGACATCCTTGCTCCTGTACTCAAACCCTCTTGCAATGTAGGCCAACATACCATTTGCCTTCCTAACTGCTTGCTGCACCTGCATGTTTGCTTTCAGTGACTGGTGTACAAGGACACCCAGGTCCCTCTGAACATCAACATTTCCCAATCTATCACCGTTTAAATAATACTCTGCCTTTCTGTTTTTCCTACCGAAGTGGATAACTTCACATTTATCCACGTTATACTGCATCTGCCATGTATTTACCCACTCACTCAACTTCACAGCCAATGAAGTACTTTTGAAGTGTAGTCACTGTTGTAATGTAGAGAAACACAGCAGCCATGTTGCCCACAGCAAGCTCCCACAAAGAGCATGAAATAAATGATAGCTCAGCTGTTTTCAGTGTTGGTTGAAGAATAAATATTGACCAGGAAATCGGGGAGAACTCCCCTGTTCTTCTTCGAAATAGTGCCATGCAAACTTTTATGTCCACCCAAGAGAGCAGATGGGACCGCAGTTTAACATCTCATCTGAAAGATGGGCTTCTCCGATAGTGCAGCAACCCATCAGCACTGCACTGGAGTGTCAGCTGAGATTACGAGTCAAGTTTCACTGGGGTGGGACTTGAACCCACCACCTTCTGACACAGAAGCGAGAGTGCTACCCACTGAGCCATGGCTGACACTTTGTGTGCTCCTTGTCTTCAAATATTTATTCCAACCAGTTGTGCTTCATGTGTGGACAGTGAATGTTGGTGCGCAATCTGAGCATGAGGCAATGGTCGCTCCTGACCATGTCCTCACCTGACATCCACGCACTCAGAGATACAGAACGTCCGGGGATCAATCACCGCTGAACTCTGAGTTATCTGAATCTCAGGGCGGCAGTAAAGAACTATGCCTGGAATTACCATGGGGCTTCTCCCGATCTCCATAACGTCAGAGGGAAACCCTGGAGAAACGGTATAAGTGACTGTTTAGATGTCGTTTCTCCAGAGTTTTTCACTGGAGCGACGGTGAGGGAGCAGGAGAACTCAGTGGACATTGTTGAATGATAGAATGACACAGCACAGAAGGAGGCCATTCAGTTCTGTAATTTTTTCGCTTCAATTACTTATCCAATTCACTTTTGAATGTTACTATTGAATCTGCTTCCACCACCATTTCAGGCAGCACGTTCCAGGTCACAACAACTCGCTGCGTAATTTTTTTTCCTCAATTCGCCTCTGGTTCTTTTGCCAATCACCTTAAATCTATGTCCTCTGGTTACCGACAGTTTCTACTTATTTACTCTATCAGGACTGTTCATGATTTTGAACACCTCTATCAAATCTCCCCTTAAGCTTCTCTGCTCTAAGGAGAACAATCCCAGATTCTCCAGTCTCTCCACATATCTGAAGTCCCTCATCCCTGGTACCATTCTCTTGAATCTCCTCTGCACCCTCTCCAAGGCCTTGATATTCTTCCTAAAGTGCGGTGCACAGAATTGAACATAAAACTCCCGCTGTGCTCTAACCAGTGATTTATCCCTACAGTTCCCCCCCACCCACCCAGTGACCCCAAATTCACCCAGGGTTTCTACTCTTGATTACTATGCAGCTATCCACTGCTGAAAGTGCATGTGTGCTTTTGTGTGTGTTTATATTGGGTAAAGACCAGCTTAAAATGGACTGAGGTGGCCCCAATACCAAAACCCTGACACAACTCACTGTCTTGTTTCACACGTGAAGAGTGGTCACTTTGCGGGAGGTAATAGAGGGGGGCCGACACCAGGATGATACCGGGGCTAAAAGGATTAAATTATGAGGACAGGTTGCATAGACTGAGCTTGTATTCCCTTGAGTATAAAAGATTAAGGGGTGATCTGATTGAGGTACTTAAGACGATTAAAGGATTTGATAGAGTAGATAGAGAGAAATTCTTTCCTCTGTGGGGGGGGGGGGGAGGTGAGGAGTCCAGAACAAAGGAGCAGAACCTTAACATTAGAGCCAGGCCATTCAGGGATGATGTCAGGAAGCACTTCTTCACACAAAGGGCGGTGTAAATCTGGAACTCTCTTCCTCAAAAAGCTGTTGAGGCTGGGGGTCAATTGAACATTTCAAAACTTGAGAGTGATAGGATTTTTGTTAGGCTAGGGTCGAACCAAGGCGGGTAGATGGAGTTAAGATACAGGTCAGCCATGATCTAATTGTATGGAGGAACAGGCTCCAGGGGCTGAATGGCCTACTCCCGCACCTATGTTCCTGTGGGAACCACATACCAGAGAACATTCATAGATTCATAGAATCATAGCAACCTACAGCACAGAAGGAGGTCATTCGGCCCGTCGTGACTGTGCCGGCTGTATGAAAGAGCAGTCGTGTTCAGTCCCACATCCCCTGTTATTGTCCCTAACCCTGTGAGCTCCTCATCCTCAAGTACCCATCCAACTCCCTTTTAAAATTATTGATGGAATCAGCTTCCTCCACCTTTCCAGGTCGAGTGTTCCAGATCCCAACATCTCCCCTCGAGATCTTTTTCCACTAATTTTTGAATCTCTGACCTCTGGTTATTGACCCACTCGCCAGAGGGAATAGTTTTTCTCTCTCTACTCGATCAAAACCTCTCATCATCTTGAAAACCTCGATTAGGTCACCTCTTAACCTTCTCTGTTCCAAGGAGAACAGTCCCAACTTTTCCAACCTCTCCTCATAACTGAAGTCCCTCATCCCTGGTAACATCCTGGTAAACCTCCTCTGGACCCATTCGAAGGCCTTTACATCTCTCCTGAAGTGTGGGGCCCAGAATTGTCCGCAATACTCCAGCTTCACATTCAACATCATCACAAGTAGCGAAAGAAAAGTCTATAAACTGGGGGGACAAAAAAAGAAGGGAAAAAATTCTATTCTTGACCTTAAATCATCACTAATTCATGTATCCATGGCTCAGAGCTGTACCGATTACCAGCCTGGCACACACGAGTCGCCATTCTTTGTGCGGTAGTGATCCTCTTGTAAATGACGGCATTCTACATAGAAACATAGAAGATAGGAGCAGGAGTAGGCCATTCGGCCCCTCGAGCCTGCTCCGCCATTCAATGAGATCATGGCTGATCGTCCAAATTCAGTACCCTGTTCCTGCCTTCTCTCTATGACCGGAAAGCCCTGCAGCGGGTAGTCAAAACTGCCCAACGCATTACTGGCACCCGGCTACCGACCATGGAGCACATATACCAGAAACGCTGTCTACGGAGGTTACGGTCCATCATCAAAGACCCTACCCACCCCAGCCACAGTCTGTTCGCCCTCCTACCATCTGGGAGACGCTACAGATGCATTCGCACCCGTACGACCAGATTTAGGAACAGCTTCTTTCCCAGGGCTGTCATCCTACTGAACTCCACAAATAAACTCTAAAGCCTGCACATCTGCCAATGCACTTTATTATGGTTATGTTTAAGTTAATATACTACAAGCCAAATGTATGTTGAATGTTTAAATGTCTTAATCCAAATGTACACTCTCGGGAGCCGCAAGCCTACATTTCGTTGTACTGTACTTGTGCACTAACAATGACAATAAAAGTTGATTTGATTTGATTTTGATTTGATTTGATTTGATTTGATTTGATTTGATTTGATTTGATTTGATTTGATTGATACCCCTTGATCCCTTTAGCCTTAAGAAATATATCCAACTCCTTCTTGAATATATTTAATGAACTGGCCTCTACTGCCTTCTGTATGATAAAGCGTTTTAATTTAGATCTAATTGTAGCTCGCGTGATTAAATGAACTGAGACATAGCCGTTACATATGAGCCATTTTTCTCTCGTATATGAACTGTCTACAATAACTTTAAAAAAAATCTAATTCTAATCATAACCCGCCTCTCAGCAGGAGCAGTTTACCGTACCGAGGTGCATATAGGCCGGCGTTTGCATATAAGCCCCATTTATAATCATTAAACAGATTATTTGTCTTGTTAAAAAAAATTGCAGCAGCCTATACACAAGTGAATACGGTACATGTTTATCAGCACTCCTAGCGCGCACAAAAAAAAATGAAGGGTGAAGTGTTTTGACGTCTTAAATCAAATCAGGTTCAGCTGAATCTCTACAGAAATATGATGTTGTGTTTGGGTCTTGGTGGATTCCTGATGCGTGTCTCAACACTCCAATAACTGTATTAGTTGCTCTTGAACGCTGAAGGATTCTGTTGGTGATGTATCGTCTGAATTATGTGCCTCTTCTCCAACACACTCGCTTCACAATAGACAGCGCTGACATGAAGATTCTTTCAAAGGATCAAACACTCCCTCAGCATTCGCTTCCATCTCACTTCGGCGAGCCACCGACAACTCAGGCCGCGAGCAAGTTCTAGCGCTGCGGTGGCATTTAGGGCGAGGGGATCTTCCGATAAAGAATTCCTTTGGTTTTTTTTTTAAGTTCTTTTATCGGCACCGAATGCGTGGCACTGAGCCAAACCCAGAACCAGGAAGGTTGCAGCACCGATTCAATCCCTGCTCTACCTTCAGCTACTGATCTTAAATAAGAACTTCATAGAATCATGGAGTGACGCAGCACAGAAGGAGGCCATTCGGCCCATCGTGCCTGTGCTGGCTCTTTGAAAGTGCTGTAGAATTAATCCCACACCCCCCTGCTCTTTCCCCATAGCCCTGCAAATTCCCCCCCCCACCTCAAGTACGTCAGGGTTGCTATCACGGGGCCGTGTAGACACGGGGCCATGCTGTCCAGGCGAGGCTGGTTCTGGACCCAAGTGCAGACAGACGAGGCGAGAAGCAGATATGCAGTCTTAAATAACAGTACTTTACTAGAATCACACAGGTAAACAGTTACAAAACATAGGAGCTCAAGACAAGCTACCACATAGGCAAATGGCTAGTCAAGATAGGAACTCAAGACAAGCTACCGTGAGGCAACTGGCTTGTCCAGACTGAGCTCAAGACAAGCTACCTCAGGGCAACCGGCTTGTCAAGATAGGAACTCAAGACAAGCTACCACATAGGCAAATGGCTAGTCAAGATAGGAACTCAAGACAAGCTACCGTGAGGCAACCGGCTTGTCCAAACTGAGCTCAAGACAAGCTACCACAGGGTAATCAGCTTGTCCAAAACTGAGCACCTAGTCAAAACAGAGCAACTTGTCAGCACCTTGTCAAGACCGAGAACAAAGGGAAAAACCACAGAACTTAATACAAGCAAAACATAACACAGATAAACAATTATAGACATAGGAGCTCAAGACAAGCAACCACTAAGGCAACCGGCTTGTCAAGGCAAGCTACCACATAGGCAAATGGCTTGTCGAAACAGAGCACCTAGTCAAGACAGAGCACCTAGTCAAGACAGAGCACCTAGTCAAGACTAACTCCCTTGTCAGGACTGAGCACAGAGGGAAGAAACCACAGAACTTAAATACCAACAAAACCAGGTGAAACCAATGAACCAGATAAAAGGCAGTTAACTAATAAACACTGTAATGTATATACCTTTAAGGGGGGAACTACTTTTTACAGCTCATGTATACTGTAGTACCAACAGTGACCACACCTGTATATAGCACTGAGTAGTAATCTGTATAGTCATTTCCAGAGTGAGCCACGTTGAGTAAACACCTGTTGTACCATTCTCCTGCAGTCTGTGTCTTACTACTGACGGACACAACATTGGCGACGAGGCAAATTCGATCCTACCTGCAGCTCTGCATCACCTCCCAGGGATTCGTTCCTGGAGACCAGTAGATTGGAGGTCAAGGCCAGAGACATGGGCGTCGACCACGGGCAACCGCCCAGTCATCTTGCAGAGACTCGAGAATTGCGGGGGAGGCTGTTGAGAGCCAGGCTTGGCTTTCCAGTCACGGTGGTCCAGTGAAATGGGCTGGCAACAGGTAGTGCGCAGACCCTTCCTGGACAGCGGCGGGCTAGAGCCCGACTGAGTGGCACAGCAAAGGGCCGAGCAGCGTCGACAGGAGAGAGAGAGAGAGGGCAGAGCGCACAGGGCGCAGCTGGTGTTCAGGGGCCGAGCAGCGTTGAGGAGAGGGAGAGAGATGCGCAGAAACTCGCGAGGCGCCGCCATTGCCACGAGGACCGCCGAGAGTGGCGTTGGCAGCAGCGCAGGAGAAGCGTGCGAAACCTACAGGGCACCGCCATTGCCATGAGGACCGCCAAGAGCGGCGTTGGCAGCAGCGGGGGAGGAAGGAAAACACGGGAGATGCCATTTTAAGCCATTGTAAACCACACCCAAAATGCCGAAGAGTGGCAGTATCACAGCATTCGACAATGAAGTCAAAGATTGGACTACATATGTTGAACTAATAGAGGTATACTGCAAGGCAAATGAGGTGTCAGATGACAAGAAAGCGCCGGTATTGTTAAATTTAATGGGTGCAAAGACGTATGGCTTATTACGAAATCTAGTAACCCCAGCGAAGCCAGTGGAAAAGAGTTTTGGAGACATAGTGATGATACTACAGGAACATTTAAACCCCACACCACTGCTGATAGCAGAAAGATTCAAGTTTCACAAACGGAACCAACATAAGGATGAAAGCAATGCTGAATATTTAACAGAACTGCGCAAACTATCGAAACACTGCCAGTTTGGAACGGGACTGGCAGATACCTTAAGGGACAAGTTTGTGTGTGGGCTTCAAAGTGAAGGAACCCAGAAACGGCTTTTATCTGAAAAGGACCTTACGCTGGACATGGCTTTCAGCATTGCGGTATCATATGAAGCAGCAGCACGGGGCGCTGCAGAGATACAACAGAGACCGCAAGAATATGGCACAAACGAAATGTCATACAGAGCAGAGAAGTGCTATCGCTGCGGCAGAACAACACATGACCACAATGATTGCTGGTTCAAAGACAAAGTGTGCAGACAGTGTGGAAAAGTGCGACACATAGCACGAGTCTGCAGGTCGGGAAAGAAAACCAGCAATAAGAAATCTCCAAAAGAAAAGTACAAGAAGGTACATAAGGTGACGGAGAATAGTTCAGACGAACAAAAGAGTGATACCGACTCCGAAAACAGGGAGCTGAGTTGTCTGAAACTACATAATGTGATCACAACGGAGGATCACCGAACCATTTGTGTCACTCTCAAGATAGCAGGAGTCCAGGTAAAAATGGAATTGGACACAGGATCAGCCCTAACAGTCATAAACCGACGGGACTATGAGCGGCTATTCTCACACATACCCTTGAGAGATACAAAAATTATTTTGAAGATGTACACGGGGCAAAAAGTCTACCCCAAAGGAAAAATAAGGGTGACCGTTATATATAACGGTAAGGAAACACCAAAACTAGACCTGTATGTATTGCAAGATGGAGGACCACCATTACTGGGACGTGAATGGATCCGGAAAATACAGCTGGATTGGTATTCCATACAAGCACTGATTGTGGCTGCCAAAAAGGATGACGACGTCACACCTGGGCGAATGTCAAAGATCCTAACCGACGCGCAAGAAGTGTTCCAGCAAGGACTCGGAACACTAAAAGGCATGACAGCAACAATTAAAATCGAAGAAAATGCAAGCCCAAAATTTTTTAAGGCCAGACCGGTACCTTATGCAATCCGCCCAGCTGTCGAAGCAGAGCTGGAGAGTTTGGAACGTTCAGGAGTGCTGTCCAAGGTAGACTGGAGTGAGTGGGCTACACCCATCGTCCCTGTGATGAAAAAGTCGTTGAGCAGCACGCCTGGGGAACCAAGGAAGCTTCGCATCTGTGGGGACTTTAAGGTAATAGTGAACCCAATCCTTCACACCGTGCAATATCCACTTCCGCGGATTGAAGATATTTTCACCTCGCTATCTGGAGGGAAACACTTCACTAAGATTGATCTGGCCCAGGCGTATCTGCAAATGGAGGTAGAAGAAGCATCAAAAAAATACCTCACAATCAACACCCATAAAGGTCTCTACCAATACAACCGGCTGGTATTCGGGGTAGCATCAGCTCCGGCTATTTGGTAAAGGGCAATGGAACAAGTCCTGCAAGGGATCCCAGGGACCCAGTGTTATTTGGACGACATCCTGGTCACGGGCGAAAATGACAGTGATCACCTCGCCAACCTGGAGCAGGTGCTCACTAGATTGAAGGAATATGGGCTCCGAGCTAACCGCCCCAAATGCGAGTTTTTAAAAAAACAGATCTCGTATTGTGGCCACGTTATCGATGAAGAGGGGTTACATAAGTCCCCAGAAAAGATTGAGGCAGTAGTCAAGGCTCCAGCACTGGAAAACGTGTCACAACTGAGGTCGTTCCTCGGGCTGGTAAACTACTACCATAAGTTCTTGCCAAATTTGTCTACAATACTACACACACTGAACACCCTACTGCAAACTGGAGTGCCATGGAAGTGGAGTGACGAATGTAAACGAGCTTTCCAGAAGAGCAAAACACTAATCACATCGAAAGAGGTATTGGCCCATTTCAACCCAGCACTACCAATTCGGTTGGCGTGTGATGCGTCACCCTACGGCATTGGAGCGGTGCTGTCGCACAAATTCTCGGACGGCTCAGAGAGGCCAATAGCCTTTGCGTCACGATCACTAACCTCAGCCGAGCGTAACTACACCCAGATTGACAGGGAGGCCCTCAGCCTAGTGTGGGGAGTGAAAACATTCAATCACTATCTGCACGGGCAGAAATTCACCTTGCTGACTGACCACCAGCCTCTTGTCTCCATTTTTAATCCAAAGAAGGGCATTCCGGTGATGACTGCGCAATGACTACAAAGATGGTCACACTTTCTAGGGGCGCACCACTATGAGATTGAATATAAGGGCACGAAACAGCATGGAAATGCTGATGGGCTATCACGCCTGCCACTGCCTACTGCGGAGGAAGCACCAGCAGTGGATCTTGTCGAAATATTTCATTCGACTATAGTTGAATACCTACCGGTAACTAACGCTCGTATAGAAAAGGAGACCCGAAATGACCCGACACTGTCTCGGGTATATGATTTGACGGTGAAGGGATGGCCAGCACATGGCGACTCAATGTTGCCAGCATTCTCGACAAGAAGTGAACAGCTGTCAGTGTGCCGGGGGACCTTGATGTGTGGATCCCGAGTGGTAATTCCACCCAAGTTAAGGGATAGAGTGCTCAATGAGTTTCATGAGGATCATCTGGGAGGGGTAAAAATGAAAAGCCTTGCCAGGGCTTATGTGTGGTGGCCGGGAATCGATAAACAAATCGAGGACCTGACCAAGAGCTGCTCAGGATGCCAGAAAGTCCAAAATGCACCACCACATGCCCCTCTACACCCATGGGAGTGGCCCTCATCTCCATGGCAACGGGTGCATATTGATTTTGCTGGTCCATTCATGGACTCAATGTTTTTAATAGCCATGGATGCGCACTCAAAATGGCCTGAGGTCATCAAAATGTCCTCCACCACCACGGAGAAAACTATTGCAGTCCTACGGACCATTTTTGCCAGGAACGGCTTGCCAGAACAGATTTGCTCTGATAACGGACCACAGTTTGTGTCCGAAGAGTTCCGGAGGTTTATGCAGTAGAACGGGGTAAGGCATTACACATCCGCCCCGTATCATCCAGCCACAAATGGATTGGCTGAGAGGTTCGTACAAACCTTTAAGAAGGCAATAAAGGCTATGTACAATGACAACATTCCGCTGCAGCATAAGGTGGACAATTTCCTGTTCGCCTACAGGAATGCGACACATGCAGTCACCAACCAGGCCCCGGCCATGATGTTCTTTAACCGAAGGTTAAGATCTCGCCTAGATTTGCTCAGACCAAATGTACGAAGAGATGTTGAGAGTAAGCAATTCCAGCACATCCATGAGAAGCCAACAAGGAGCTTCAATGTAGGGCAACCAGTCTTGGCCCACGACTACCGAACAGAAAAATGGCAGCCAGGAACGATATGCACATGGCAGGGCCCACTAATCTACACAGTGGACGTTGGGGAGAACATCGTGAGACGCCATGCTGACCAGATCCTAGAGTCACAGGAACAAGTCAACCCCATGCCTCGCCCATACGTACCTGGTGAGGAACCCGACGTACAGGTAGCATCTACCCCAGAAACAGTAGCATCGGAAGCTGATGACCCAACCGACGACAGGGGGCCAGAATTGCCTCCGCACCAAGAGCGAGACACTCGGGAAAGGCGCTATCCAGAAAGGATCAGGAAGCCTCCCCAAAGACTGAATATATAAATGGACTATTTTCAGCTAACGTTGTATGTTAAAAGTGTTAATTGTTATTAGTTTGATATTTAATTGTTAAATGAGTGTTATGATACTGTTAATCTAAAAGGGGAGGAATTGTAATGTATATACCTTTAAGGGGGGAACTACTTTTTACAGCTCATGTATACTGTAGTACCGGCAGTGACCACACCTGTATATAGCACTGAGTAGTAATCTGTAGAGTCAGTTCCAGAGTGAGCCACGTTAAGTAAACACCTGTTGTACCGTTCTCCTGCAGTCTGTGTCTTACTACTGACGGACACAACAAACACAAGAGACTAGAAACAATTCACAAAGGGAAACAAACAAGTGAAGGTGCCATCTAGAGGTTACTGAAGGAACTGACCAGCAGCCTCACAAAGTATTCCTCCAATTCATAACAACTCGCTGCGTCAAAAGTTTTTCCTCATGTTGCCTTTGGTTCTTTTGCCAATTACTTTAAATCTGTGTGCTCTGGTTACCGACCCTTCGGCCACAGGAAACAGCTTCTACTTATTTACTCTATCAAAACCCTTCATGATTTTGAATACCTCTATCGCACTCTGCTCGAAGGAGAGCAATCCCAGCTTCTCCAGTCTCTCCACACAACTGAAGTCGCTCTTCCCTGGTACCATTCTGGAAAGTGGAGATGAGGTAGAAGATCAGCCATGATCTTGTTGAATGGCGGAGCAGGCTCGAGGGGCCAAGTGGCTGACTCCTGCTCCTATTTCTTTTGTTCTTATGTAGGTCTCTTCTGAAGCCTCTCCAAGGCCTTGACATCCTTCTTAAAGTGCGGTGCCCAGAATTGAACGCAATACTTCAGCTGAGGCCTAACCAGTGTTTTATCCCCACAGTTCCTCCCACCCACCCAGTGATCCCAATTTCACCCAGGGTTTCACGGCCTCAGGACGCCCCAATTACAGTCAGTGAAGTACTTTTGATGTGTAGTTACTGCTGTAATGCAGGGAAACGCGGCAGCCAATTTGCCCACAGCAAGCTCCCACAAACAGCAATGTGATAATGACCAGACCACTTATTTTTTAGTGATGTTGTTGAGGGATAAATATTGACTAGCATCCCAGATTCGGATGTAATTGACTTCAGCATTCCCTGGAAAGGAAGCGTGGAATTTTATAATTGATCAATATCTGCTGACTCCTATTGGTAAATACTCCTAGTTGGGTGTCAGGTGAGGGTAAGATCTGATATGGCGTTCATAGCCCCTCTGGTACAGGCCATGGGAATGGTGGCAGACTGGATTACTGATCCAGAAGTCTGGAGTAATGATTCGGGAAACTTGAGTTCGAATCCCACCACGGCCTCTGGGGAAATTTATAATTCAGCTAATTAAATAAATCTGGAATAAAAAGCTAGTGTGCAGTAATGGCGACTGGATTGTCATTAAAAACCCATCTGCTAATGTCCTTTCGGGAAGGAAATCTGCTGTCCTTACTTGCTCTGGCCTCTATGTGACGTCAAACCAACAGCAATGTGGTTGACTCTTAATTGCTCCACTGAAATGGCCTAGCAAGTCACTCAGTTGTCAAGAAGGCGGCTCACCACCACCACCTTCTCAAGGGCAATTAGGAATGGGCAATAAATGCTGTCTTTGCTGGTGGCGCTCACATCCGGTGAATGAATGAAAAAAAAACAAATGAGGATTTGCCCATGGAGAATGACCTCTTGAGGAAGATTGTCAGCAGTCATGCATAAATCAAGCATGGGTCATAACCGTCAAGTAAGATGCGGTGGGAAGAGAAAAATCAGAGGACATAGAAAGATAGGAGCAGGAGTAAGCCATTCGGCCCCTCGAGCCTGCTACGCCATTCAATGAGATCATGGCTGATCATCCAAACTCAGGACCCTGTCCCTGCCTTATCCCTTTAGCCTTAAGAAATATATCTAACTCCTTCTTGAATATATTTAATGAATTGGCCTCAACTGCCTTCTGTGGTAAAGAATTCCACAGGTTCACCACTCTCTGGGTGAAGAAATTCCTCCTCATCTCTGTCCTAAATGGCTTACTCATTAACTTTAGACTGTGACCCCCTGGTTCTGGACTCCCCCGCCATCGGGAACATCCTTCCTGCGTCTAGTCTGTCTAGTCCTGTTAGAATTTTATAAGTTTCAATGAGATCCCCTCTCATTCTTCTAAACTCCAGCGAGTATAAGCCCAATCGACCCAATCTCTCCTCATACGTCATTCCTGCCATCCCAGGTATCAGTCTGGTGAATCTTTGCAGCACTCCCTCCATGGCAAGAACATCCTTCCTCAGATAAGGCGCCCAAAACTGCACACAATACTCAAGGTGTGCTCTCACCAAGGCCCGGTACAACTGCAGTATGACATCCTTGTTCCTGTACTCAAATCCTCTTGCTACGAAGGCCAACATACCATTTGCCTTCTTAACCACCTGCTGCACCTGCATGCTTACCTTCAGCGACTGGTGCACAAGGACACCCAGGTCTCGTTGCACTTCCCCTTCTCCCAATATATTGCCGTTCAGATAATAATCTGCCTTCCTGTTTTTGCCACCAAAGTGGATACCTCGCATTTATCCACATTATACTGCATCTGCCATACATCTGTCCAATCACCCAACCTGTCCAAATCATACTGGAGTTTCTCAGCATCCTCCTCACAGCACACACGCCCACCCAGCTTTGTGTCATCTGCAAACTTGGAGATATTACATCTAGTTCCCTCGTCTAGATCATTAATATATATTGTGAATAGCTGGGATCCTAGCACCGATCCCTGTGCTACCCCACTAGTCACTGCCTGCCACTCGGAAAAAGAGACATTTATTCCAACTCTTTGCTTCCTGTCTGCCAGCCAGTTCTCTATTCAAGTCAATACCTTGCCCCCAATCCCATGTGCTTTAACTTTACATGCTAATCGCTTATGCGGGACCTTATCGAAAGCCTTCTGAAAGTCCAAATACACCACATCCACTGGTTCTCCCTTATCTATTCTACCAGTTACATCCTCAAAAAATTCCAGTAGGTTAGTCAAGCACGATTTACCTTTTGTAAATCCATGTTGACTTTGTCCGATCCTGTCACTGTTTTCCAAGTGCTCTGCTATTACATCTTTTATAATAATGGACTGTAGCATTTTCCCCGCTACCGATGTCAGGCCTACCGGTCTATAATTCCCCGTTTTCTCTCTACCACCTTTTTTGAATAGTGGGGTAACATTAGCTACCCTCCAATCCATGGGAACTGTTCCAGAATCTATAGAATTTTGGAAGATGACCAGCAATGCATATATTATTTCTAGGGCCACTTCCTTAAG
Source organism: Somniosus microcephalus (assembly GCF_052327205.1). NCBI lineage: Eukaryota > Metazoa > Chordata > Chondrichthyes > Squaliformes > Somniosidae > Somniosus > Somniosus microcephalus. Next base: position 223,323,856 of record NC_140996.1, on the reverse strand, counting down.
TACCCTAGGATGTAGATTATCAGGCCCTGGGGATTTATCGGCCTTCAATCCCATCAAATTCCTTAACACCATTTCCCTACAAATACTGATTTCATTCAGTTTCTCCCTCTCATTAGACCCTATGTTCCCCGACATCTCTGGGAGGTTATTTGTGTCCTCCTTTGTGAAGACAGAACCAAAGTATGTATTTAATTGGTCAACCACTTCTTTGTTCCCCATTATAAATTCCCCTGATTCTGACTGTAAGTGACCTAGGCTTGACTTCACCAAACTTTTTCTCTTCACATATCTATAGAAGCTTTTACAGTCAGTTTTTATGTTCCCTGAAAGCTTACTCTCATACTCTATTTTCTCCCCCTCTTAATTAATCCCTTTGTCCTCCTTTGCTGAATCCTAAACTGCTCCCAATCCTCAGGGTTGCTGTTTGCTGCAGGACACATTGCATTGTAACCCTTAGCAATAGGGCAAAGGTCAGCAGCTGGAATGTTAAATTAAATTTAACGATAGAATCATATAGCACAGAAGGAGGCCATTAGGCCCATCGTGCCTGTGCCGGCTCTCTTTGAGAGAGCTATCCAATTAGTCCCCCTTTCCCCATAGCACTGCAAATTCCCTTTTGAAAGTTACTATTGAATCTGCTTCCACCGCCCTTTCAAGCAGCGCATTCCTGATCACACCAACCTGCTGCGTAAAAAAAAAAAAAAAATTCTCCCCCTCTCCCCTCTGGTTCTTCCGCCAGTGATCTTCAATCTGTGTCCTCTGGTTGCTGACCATCCTGCCACTGAAGACAGTTTCTCCTTAATAATCTGTAGACAAATCTGTGTAAAGAAGAGAGTTCGGTGAGCGGAGATACTGATCAGTACGTGGTTGTGTAGAAAGGGCCGCATGATGAATAATGTTCAACTGAATATGAAGCAGGGTTGAAGGGATATTGCAAAGCGTCGTCAGGGTGTAACAATGTGTGCACTAGGAGACAGTTATTCATTTGTCTTTGCCGATTTGCAGCTGATACGGGGACCTTTGCAGTCCCAAAGACTTGTGCCTTTTAAATCTCATGTCACTTCAACAAAAAGAGTGAAAGAAATCTTCATGTCCATCCTCATGTAAAGGTAATGAGGCTCCTCCGAAACAGATTAACTGTCCATTCATCTCATGGCTGTGCACAAATGGTTGCCGTGTTCGAATCAAAGCCACAACTCAGAGTGATCCAGTGAAGCATTTTGGGATGTTCCTCATCAGGTGTTATGTAAATGCAAATCCCTTTTTAGAGTCATAGAGTCATAGAGTCATAGAGTTTTACAGCACAGAAAGAGGCCCTTCGGCCCATCGTGTCTGCGCCGCCCATCCATCCCTGTCCAGTCTAATCCCATTTTCCAGCATTTGGTCCATAGCCTTGTATGCAATGGCATTTCAAGTGCTCATCCAAATGCTTCTTGAATGTTGTGAGGGTTCCTGCCTCTACCACCCTTTCAGGCATTGAGTTCCACATTCCAACCACCCTCTGGGTGAAGAAGTTCCTCCTCAAATCCCCTCTAAATCTCCTGCCCCTTACCCTGAATCTATGCCCCCTTGTTATTGACCCCCCTACTAAGGGGAAAAGTTCCTCTTTATCTACCCTATCTATGCCCCTCATCATTTTGTACACCTCAATCAGGTCCCCCCTCAGCCTTCTTTGCTCCAAGGAAAACAACCCCAGCCTGTCCAGCCTCTCTTCATAGCTGAGGCGCTCCATCCCAGGTAACATCCTGGTGAATCTTCTCTGCACCCTCTCCAAAGCAATCACATCCTTCCTATAGTGAGGCGACCAGAACTGCACACAGTACTCCAGCTGTGGCCTCACCAGCGTTTTATACAGCGCCATCATAACCTCCCTGCTCTTATATTCTATGCCTCGGCTAATGAAGGCAAGTATCCCATATGCCTTTTTAACCACCTTATCTACCTGTTCCGCTGCCTTCAGGGACCTATGTACATGTACACCAAGGTCCCTCTGACCCTCTGTACTTCCTAGGGTCCTACCACTCATTGTGTATTCCCTTGCCTTATTTGTCCGTCCAAAATGCATCACCTCGCACTTTTCAGGGTTAAATTCCATTTGCCACTTTTCCGCCCATCTGACCAACCTGTTTATATCGTCCTGTAGCCTGAGGCTTTCCTCCTCGCAATTTACCACCCCACCAATTTTCGTGTCATCTGCGAACTTACTGATCATACCTTTTACATTCTCATCCAAATCATTTATGTAGATCACAAACAACAAGGGACCCAGCACCGATCCCTGAAGTACCCCACTGGACACAGGCTTCCAGTCACAAAAGCATCCTTCGACCATCACCCTCTGCCTCCTGCCACTCAGCCAGTTTCGGATCCAACGCGCCAAGGCACCCTGGATCCCATGGGCTCTTACCTTCTTGACCAGTCTCCTATGCGGGACTTTGTCAAAAGCTTTACTGAAGTCCATGTAAACCACATCCACAGCATTTCCCTCATCCACCCCCCTAGTCACCCCCTCGAAAAATTCAATCAGATTTGTCAGACATGATTTACCCTTGACAAAGCCATGCTGACTATCCCCGATTAATCCTTGCCTCTCCAAGTGGAGACTAATTTTGTCCCTCAGAATTTTTTCCAATAATTTCCCTACCACAGATGTTAGGCTCACTGGCCTGTAATTCCCTGGTTTATCCCTGCTACCCTTCTTGAATAATGGTACTACGTTAGCTGTTCTCCAGTCCTCTGGTACATCCCCTGTGGCCAGAGAGGTTCTGAAAATTTGTGTCAGAGCCCCTGCAATCTCCTCCTTTGCCTCCCACAGCAGCCTGGGATACATCTTGTCCGGGCCTGGGGATTTATCCACTTTTTGGCCTGCTAAAACCGCTAGCACCTCCTCCCTCTCGATGCTAATATGTTCAAGTATGTCACAGTCCCCTTGCCCGATTTCTATGTCTGCATCGTCTTTCTCCATAGTGAACACAGATGCAAAAAATTCATTTAAAACCCTGCCTACCTCATCTGGCTCTACACACAGATTGCCACTTTGGTCCCTAATGGGCCCTACCCTTTCCCTGGTTATCCTCTTGCCCTTAATATACTTATAAAACATCTTAGGATTTTCCTTTATTTTGCTCGCCAGTGTTATTTCATGGCCCCTCCTCGCCCTCCTAATTTCTTTTTTAAGTACGCCCCTGCACTTTTTATACTCCTCTAGGGCTTCTTCCGTCTTTAGTCTTTTGTAACTGCCAAAAGCCCCCCTTTTATTCCTAATGCATTTTTTTATTAAACTAATTCTCCAGATAACCTAACCGAACACACTTTTTATTACCGCAGTGTCAGCTCTGAGGCAGAAGGTTGTGGGCTCGAGTCTCACTCCAGAGACTTGAACACAAATATCTAGGCTGACACTCCCAGTGCAGTGATGAGGGAGTGCCGCACTGTCGGAGGCGCCGTCTTTCAGATAGGATGTTAAACCGAGGCCCCGTTTGCCCTCTCAGGTGGTGTTAGAAACTAGGGGTGCCGAAAAATATATATGGTTATGCGAATCAAACTGCAACGCGAATAATACTGTGTTTAAATGATTTTATGTTTCTGCTCGAGACAAGTAAGGGGTTAATGTATAAGTTGTGTCTTACTGGAACTGTGTAAGTTTAGTTTTCCTGGAGGCTTGTATTAGACTTTGAGACAAAATGTCTTCAGTTGGTTAGATTAGATGAGGCATAACATCCCACACAGGGGCCCATAGCATGGCCTTGCCCTGCCAGGCTCGCTGTCTATTGTTTGTAAGTTAAGGTTTTGACTTTGTTAATACATCTTTAATTTGGCCAATGAAGGCCCAACTGATGTTTCTTCCATTATTACTAATAACCATATTATAATGCTAAGGTAGAATTTGGAGTTTGTTTAACAGAACTGCTTGCGAAGATAATTAAAAGTTAATTAGTATAAAGGACATAGAATAGAAGGAATTTATGGGAGTTAAGGTACCACCTCAGGATGGAATAGTCTGTTAGATTAAGGGGAGATAGTTTGGATAGCGGCTGGTTGAGTTAGACAGCTCTGACTTGGGCCTCTAATTCAATGGCCCAAAGCTGTGCCTGGTACACGCACTGGCTGTACCAGGGGGGCCAAGACAGGCTGAGATAAGAGACTATTGCTTTGGAAGGAAAGGGCCGGATGAGATAAGGGAAGACAGTCCTCAACATGCTGTAAGGCCAGGATTGGTCAAGTACAGAAAGCTTGTGTAATGGTTGTGAAGACCCCTTGAGGGAGGGTCTTCCTCGGTAAGTTTAGACAAAGAACTCGACATGCCATTGAGCACCTTGTTTTAAGGGGAACCTCTATAGGTTAAATGGTCTTGTCCATTATTCTACCTCAGGCCCACCCCTAACTAGAGTATAAAAGGAAGAGCTAAAGAGCTCTTAGCTCAGACCATGGAGCGAAGGGCTCCCAAGAGTGGAAACGGTGGTCTAACACTCTTCAGAGAGTGGTCCCATGCGGACCCCAGTCTAACACTCTTGGGTAGTTCAGAGAGAGAGACACGTGAGACAAGAAGGAGAACAAATAGGAGTTGTTTGTGCATGCCAGCTGTCTGCCTGATTGGGTCCGGTACCAGCTACTTGTCACAGTCGTAAGTTTTTGCTGCATAACTAGCATGTTATATTCCATCCTAAACTCTGATTAAACTCAATATACCCACCATATTGGTTTGCACTCGATCCTGATTATTTGAAAGACCAGAGATACACGAACCTCTACAGTGGATGTGAAAGATCCCATAGCACAAAAGTGTTCGACTAGATTTCTGTGCTCAAATCTCTGGAGTGGGAGCTTGAACCCACAACCTTGTGACTCGGAGGCAAGCGTGCGACCCACTGAGCCAGGGCTGACACTTTAGTCAGGGGAGGATTCAAACTGGTCAATGAGCAAACTGACATTACTGACTTTATGAACTCGAGTAATGAAGGGAGCAGGAAACAAGGGAGGAAGATGGTTCTGAGTGGAATATGCTAGCTTGTTTAGATGAAGGTCCTCTATGTGCTTTTGTAATGTATTTGTTACCTTGCTTGAAGTAAATAGGTTCATAAATGATTTAAAGTCGTGCTTAGAAGAATTTCATACACATGTACTGACACATTTGTTATAAATATTGCTGAGTGCAATTTTACCCCCTATGAGTCATAGGCTACTAGATAAGGCTTGACAGGATTTACGTTTTTTCATTTTGTGCTTGTAAGTAAGCAAATTATAAAGAAAACACATTTTTTAAATGAAATCAACACCTCTGAGTCAGAAGGTTCTGGGTTCAAATCCCACTCCAGAGACTTGAGCACAAAAATCTAGGCTGACGCTCCAGTGCAGTGCTGAGGGAGTGCTGCACTGTCGGAGGTGCCGTCTTTTGGATGAGACGCTAAACCAAGGCCCCGTCTGCCCTCTCAGGTGGGTGTAAAAGATCCCATGGCACTATTTCGAAGAAGAGCAGGGGAGTTCTCCCCGGTGTCCTGGCCGATATTTATCCCTCAATCAACATCACTAAAACAGATTATCACATTGTTGTTTGTGGGAGCTTGCTGTGCGCAAATTGACTGCGGCGGTTCCGACATTACAATAGTGACTGCACTTCAAAAAGTACTTAATTGGCTGTAAAGCGCTTTGGGACGTCCGTTGGTCGTGAAATGCCCCAAATAAATGCAAGTCTTTCTTTTTTCCCCCCAGTACAGTACTGAGGGAGTGCTGCACTGGCAGAGACGCTAAACCCTGTCTGCGCTCTCAGGTGGACGTGAAAGATCCCACTGCACTATTTTGAAGATGAGTAGGGGAGCACTCCCTGGTGTCCTGGGGCCAATATTTATCCCTCAATCAACATCACAAGGACAGATGATCTGGTCATTACCAAATTACTGCTTGTGGGAGCTTGCTGTGCATAAATTGGCTGCTGCATTTCCCACATTACAACAGTGACTCCACTTCAAAGGTATTTGGCTGTAAAGCACTTTGGGACGTCTGGAGGTTGTGAAAAGCGTTATAGAAAGGTAAGTCTTTTCTTTATTTCTTTAAAAACGGAGCATCACGATAGAGGTACAACTAAAAACTAGAGGTGATATTTTAATAAGGTCAGTGTCTGAGCTTAGATGGGTAAAGTGATGACACACAGCCCAGTTGATCATCAGCATTATTTGGCATTGATTCCAGATGTGTCAATGAAATGTGTTTGGCCTAAGCCTCTGAGTGAATTAATTATTTCAGGGCTGCTGCATCAGAAGAACATGAGTATGTTGTGGAGTTCGCACTTTGAATGAGCTCAGTGACTTGCTAATTCTTTCACAAACTTCCTTCTTCATTTTTGTTTCCCTCTAACCATTTATTACAAACTAATCTGGAATAAGGGAAAGTAATTTCCTCCGTGGTGACCATTGCCAGCCTTCGCTCTGCCACCACCCGATCCCCCCTCTCCCTCCCGATCACCCCTCCCCCTCCCGATCCCCCTCCCGATCGCCCACGCTCTCCTGTTCCCCACTCCCTCTCCTGATCCCCCCACCCTCTCCCAATCACCCACCCTCTCCCGATGGCCCCCTCTCCTGATCGCCTCACTCCCTCCCTCTCCCGATCGCCTCACCCCCCTCTCTCTCCCGATCACCCCCTCCCTCTCCCGATCACCCCCTCTCTCTCCCGATCACCCCCTCCCTCTCCCGATCGCCCGCCCTCTCCCGATCCCCCCACCCTCTCCCGATGGCCCCCTCTCCCGATCGCCTCACTCCCTCCTTCTCCTGATCCCCCTTCCCCTCCCGATCGCCCACGCTCTCCTGTTCCCCACTCCCTCTCCTGATCCCCCCACCCTCTCCCGATCACCCACCCTCTCCTGATGGCCCCCTCTCCTGATCGCCTCACTCCCTCCCTCTCCTGATTGCCTCACCCCCCTCTCTCTCCCGATCACCCCCTCCCTCTCCCGATCACCCCCTCTCTCTCCCGATCACCCCCTCCCTCTCCCGATCGCCCGCCCTCTCCCGATCCCCCGCCCTCTCCCGATCCCCCACCCTCTCCCGATGGCCCCCTCTCCCGATCGCCTCACTCCCTCCCTCTCCCGATCGCCTCACCCCCCTCTCTCTCCCGATCACCCCCTCCCTCTCCCGATCACCCCCTCTCTCTCCCGATCACCCCCTCCCTCTCCCGATCGCCCGCCCTCTCCCGATCCCCCACCCTCTCCCGATGGCCCCCTCTCCCGATCGCCTCACTCCCTCCCTCTCCCGATCCCCCTCCCTCTCCCGATCGCCCGCACTCTCCCAATCCCCCCACCCTCTCCCGATGGCCCCGTCTCCCGATGGCCTCACTCCCTCCCTCTCCCGATCACCCACCCTCTCCCGATCCCCCCACCCTCTCCCAATCCCCCCACCCTCTCCCGATGGCCCCCTCTCCCGATGGCCTCACTCCCTCCCTCTCCCGATCCCCCTCCCTCTCCCGATCCCCCCACCCTCTCCCAATCCCCCCACCCTCTCTCCAATGGCCCCCCTCTCCCGATCACCTCACCCCCTCCCTCTTCCGATCCCCCTCCCTCTCCCCATGGCCCCCCCCTGATCCCCCCTCTCCCGATCTCCCCTCCCTCTCCCGATCCTTCTCCTTCTCCAGATCGCCTCCTCCCTCTCCCAATCGCCCCCCTCCTACTCCCGATCACCCCCCCTCCCTCTCCTGATTAAGTGAGTGGTAGCCTTTGTGGTTACGGAAGATCTCAGGATTGTTATGCGGTGCCCGCATAGCCACGTGGGTGCAGTCAATGGTGTCCTGCACCATGGGGAATCCCACTATCCTGGCAAAGCCAAATGCACGCTCATCCTGCTTCTCTCTGGTGACGGGGAAGGAAATGTAGTCCCTTCTGCTACTGTAGAGAGCCTCTGTGACCTCCCCGATGTAGCGATGGATGGTGAACTGCGAGATGTTAGCTATATCTCCTGCTGTAGACTGGAAGGATCCACTGGCGAAGAAATTGAGGGCGGCGGTGACCTTGACTGGCACTGAGAGATCCGTGGTTGCCCTGATCTGAGGCTCGAGGTCTGGTTGCAGGAGGTGGCAGAATTCTGTGACCACCTCCTTCTAACACACTGCTCCACGCTTAATTGGAGGTAGGAGACGTGCTCTTGGAATACCTTCAGAGGGTAAGGCCTCCTGTTGAGAGCCCTGATGACCCTCCTCCTCCCTCTGCGCACATGTTCCTGTCTTTCTCGCTGACTCCGCTGCCTCTGCTGTAGATCCTGGAGGGCAAGGTCCTTTCTCTCAAATAGATTCACTCTGTGCACTAATTTCTATGTCACACTAATATTCCAAATTGGTCACATCCCAGAAGAGTGCATCTGTTATTTCATTCAAGCTTCAAAAAATATTTTTAATTCCCCTTCGAGATTCCCAAGTTAGTGCCATTCTCAGACTAGGAACATAGGAACAAGAGTCGGCCATTCAGCCCCTCGCGCCTGTTCCGCCATTCGATTAGATCACAGCTGATGTGTAGCTCAAGTCCATCTGCCCACCTTGATTCCATCGCCCTTATTACCCCCGCCTAACAAAAATCTATCAATTTCAGTTTTGAAATTTTCAATTGACCCCCCCAACCTCAACAGCTTTTGCGGAGAGAGGTCCAAGTTGATAAGGTGGTCATAAAAACCATCTGGGTTGCTTGGTTTTATAAATAAAGGAATAGAATATAAAAGCAAAGAGATCACGCTAGAACTTTATAAATCACTGGCTTGACCTCAGCTGGAGTATTGCGGACAATTCCAGGCCCCACACTTCAGGAAAGATGTAAAGGCCTTAGAAAGGGTCCAGAGGAGGTTTACCAGGAATGTTTACCAGGGATGAGGGACTTCAGTTATGAGGAGAAGTTGGAAAAGTTGGGACTGTTCTCCTTGGAACAGAGAAGGTTAAGAGGTGACCTAATAGAGGTTGTCAAGAGGATGAGAGGTTTTGATCGAGTAGAGAGAGAAAAACTATTCCCCCTGGTGAGTGGGTCAATAACTGACAGGATTACGGACACAAAGCGGGGGGTGGGACTGAGCACGACTGCTCTTTCAAACAGCCAGCACGGGCACGACGGGCCGAATGGCCTCCTTCTGTGCTGTTCATTTCTATGATTCTAATCTATGAAACTTCCACTACCCTTTGTGTGAAGAAGTGCTTCCTGACATCACCCCTGAATGGACTAGCTCTAATGTTAAGGTTACGCCCCCTTGTTCTGGACTCCCCCAACATGGAAATAGTCAATTCTATCTAGTGTATCAAATCTTTGAGCACTCTCCTTATTGTGGAAAGATCTGATCTCTGCTCATTGCCTTCAGGCTTCTGGTACAACTAATAGCGTGGTGACAATCACGGACACAAACCCACGCCCTCCCAATTAAAGCCTAGTTGGCCAGCTTGTAATTAAAACATTCAATCCTTATCTTTCTTTTGAACAACTTTATTTGGATTGCATTTCAGTGCAAGAGTCACGCTAACCTATCCCTTTCATCTTTGTGATTTCACTTTCCTACTGGTTTAGTCTTAGCTTCGCAGCCTCACTGTGTTGAAATTACAACATGCAGATGGCAAATCCTTTTTAGACTACCTGAAGTGCCTGGACTGCCACCCCTCAGAGACCTTGCTAAGTCCCACTAATATGCTTCAACGATAACAACAACAGCTTGCATTAATATAGCGCCTTTAACGTCGTAAAACGACCCAAGGTGCTTTACAGAGGAGCAAAATACAGACTGAGAATTTTACAAAGGAGGGATTGCCGGACCGGGAGCCAAGGTAGGTCAGCGAGCACAGGGGTGATGGGCGAACGGGACTTGGTGCGAGTTAGGACACGGGCAGCTGAGTTTTGGATGACCTCAAGTTTATGGAAGGTGAAAGAATGGAGGCCGTCCAGGAGAGCATTGGAATAGACGCATAGAGGTAACAAAGCATGGATGAGAGTTCCTGAGATGTGGGTGTCGCTGGCAAGGCTAACATTTATTGCCCATCACTAATTGCCCTTGAGAAGGGCTGAGACAAGGGCGGAGATGGGTGATATTAGGAAGGTGACAATAGGCGGTCATTGTGGTGGAGGGGATATGGGCTCGGAAGCTCAGCTCAGGGTCAAATAGGATGCCAAGCTTGCAAACAGTCTAGTTCAGCCTTTAGTACTCAATGATGGTTGTCAGATCTTTCTCTTTTACTATATTTCCAATCTCACTCTCTCTCTCTCTCTCTCTCTCTCTTTTACAATCAGTCTCGAACTTTACTTCCCCACCCCCTCCCTTTTGGTTCCTCAATTCTTCATTCCAATATATCCACTGCTCTTTTTAAGAGGAGCTTAGAAAGGGCCACAAACCTTGAAGAGCTTGGCATCACTGAATCATTACTTCCTGATTGATCTTATAGGGTGTCAGCCCTGGATCACTTGGCGGCACTCTTATCTTGGAGTCTGAAGGTTATGGGTTCAAGTCCCACTCCAGGGACATGACCATGTTATCTAGGCTGACACTCCAGCGCAGTTTTTCAGATGAGCCATTAAACCGAGGCCCCGTCTGTCCTCTCAGGCGGACGTAAAAGATCCTGTAGTGTATGTGCCTTTAAGTCAGAACTACTTTTACAGTTCCTGTATACTGTAGTACCGGCAGTGACCACACCTGTATATAAGCTTTGCACATGCCTCTGTACCCCCAGTCTTGAGACTACCCTCCTCCAGTAAAGACCTGTTTATTGTTGATTTACAGCATCCGTGTGATTATTGAATAACAGCATACCCTCAGAATCACAGATCTAACAGTGGCGACGAGTGTCGATTCGAATCTACCTGCAACATAATAAAAAAAAAGTCGAGGCCAGGAACACGGGCGTCGACCACGAGCAACCGCCCAGCCGTCAGGCAGAGAGTGAACATCACAGGGGAGGCTGTGGAGAGCCAGGATTGGTTCCCCAGCCACAACGATCAGCAAGAGACCGACGACAGGTCCAGCGCAGACCCATCCCGAGCAGCGGCGGCTGGAGCCGACCGATGGCGGAGAGAAAGCCGAGCAGCGTCGACGGGGTAAGACAGAGGGTGAAGCGCGCAGGGCGCAGCCGGGGGTTGGACACCGAGCGGCATCGAGAAAAAGAAAACAAACCGGAGAGAGAGAGGGTAAAGAAACAGCCGAGTTCAAGACTGAGCGGCGTCGAAAAATTTTAAAAAAAGAGAAGAACGCGCAGAGCACAGCCAGGGCTCACGGGCTGAACAGGGTCTGCGGGGAGAAGAGGGAAGAGCGCGGGAGACACCATTTTTAGAAGCCGCAGCGGGGAAGAAGGGCGAGCGCGGGAAGGAGGGAAAGCACAGGAGATGCCATTTTGTGCCAGCGGAGAAGAAGGGGAAGCGCGGGAGATGCCATTTTTGACAGTTAACTCACACCCAGTAATGCCGAAGAGTGGCAGTATCTCTACGTTTGACAATGAAGTCGAAGATTGGGCGACATATGTGGAACGTATTGAGGTGTACTGCAGGGCGAATGAAGTGCCAGATGCTAATAAAGCACTGGTTTTGTTAAATTCCATGGGTGCAAAAACTTATGGGTTACTGCGAAATCTAATAACCCCAGAGAAGCTGGTGAACAAGAATTTCGAAAACATAGTAGAAATCCTACAGGACCACTTAAACCCCACACCGCTGCTGATAGCAGAATGATTTAAGTTCCATAAAAGGAACCAGCACAAAGATGAAAGCAATGCTGAGTAACTAACGGAACTGCGCAAGCTATCGAAACACTGCCAGTTTGGAGTGGGACTAGCAGATACGTTAAGGGACAAGTTTGTGTGTGGGCTACAAAGTGAAGGAACCCAGAAACGGCTTCTATCAGAAAAGGATCTTACGCTGGACAAAGCTTTCAGTATGGCAGTATCACATGAAGCAGCCGCAAGGGGCGCTGCAGAGATACAACGGAGACCGCAAGAATATGGCACCAATGAAATGTCCTATGGAACAGGGAAGTGCTATCGCTGCGGCAGAACAACACATGACCAGAAAGATTGTTGGTTCAAGGACCAAGTGTGCAGACAGTGTGGGAAAGCAGAACACATAGCAAGAGTCTGCAGGTCTGGGAAGAAAACCAACAGTAAGGAATCTCCACAGGAGAAGTACAAAAAGGTACACCAGGTGATGGACAGTGGTTCAGACGAACAGAAAAGTGACACAGACTCCGGAAGCAAGGAGCTGGGTTGTCTGAAACTACATAAGGTAACCGAAATGGAGGATCACCAGACTATCTGGGTTACACTCAAGATAGCAGGAGTCCAAGTGAAAATGGAATTGGACACAGGATCAGCTCTAACAGTCATAAATCAGAGAGACTACAAGCGGCTATTTTCACACATACCCTTGAAAGCTACAGAGATTGTCTTGAAGACGTATACGGGGCAAAAAGTCTACCCCAAAGGGAAAATAAGGGTGAAAGTGATATATAAAGGCCAGAAAATACCTAAAATGGATATATATGTATTGCCAGATGGAGGACCACCACTGCTAGGACGTGAATGGATCTGGAAGATACAATTAGATTGGCATGCCATACAGGCACTGAAGGTTGAGGCCAAAAAGGATGACGACGTCACACCTGGACGACTGTCAAAAATGCTAACTGACGCAAAAGAAGTGTTCCAGGAGGGACTAGGAACACTAAAAGGCATAACAGTAATGATTAAAATAGAGGAAAATGCAAGCCCAAAATGTTTCTGAAGGCCAGACCCGTGCCTTATGCGATCAGACCAGCTGTTGAAGCAGAGCTGGAAGGGTTGGAATGTTCAGGAGTACTGTCCAAAGTGGACTGGAGCGAGTGGGCTACACCCATCGTTCCTGTAATGAAGAGGTCGTTGAGTAATACGCCTGGGGAACCAAAGAAGGTCCGCATCTGTGGGGATTTTAAGGTGACAGTGAACCCAGTCCTTCACACGGTACAATATCCGCTTCCACGAATTGAGGATATTTTCGCCTCGCTATCTGGAGGTAAACGCTTCACCAAAATTGATCTAGCCCAGGCATACTTGCAAATGGAGGTAGAAGAAGCTTCGAAACAATACCTTACGATTAACACTCATAAAGGTCTCTATCGATACAACCGGCTGGTGTTTGGAATAGCCTCGGCTCCGGCTATCTGGCAAAGGGCGATGTGTCAGGTCCTGCAAGGGATTCCAGGGACCCAGTGTTATTTGGACGACATCTTGGTCACGGGCGAAAATGACAGTGATCACCTCGCCAACTTGGAGAAGGTGCTCACCAGATTAAAGGAGTATGGGCTACGAGCTAATCGCCACAAGTGTGAGTTTTTCCAGAAACAGATCTCGTATTGTGGCCACGTCATCGATGAAGAGGGGTTACATAAGTCCCCTGACAAGATTGAGGCAGTAGTCAAGGCTCCAGCACCGGAAAATGTGTCACAACTGAGGTCGTTCCTCGGGCTGGGAAAATACTACCACAAGTTCTTACCAAATTTGTCCACGGTATTACACCCACTGAACACCCTACTGCAAACAGGGGTACCATGGAAGTGGGATGACGAACGTAGACGAGCTTTCCTGAAGTGTAAAGAATTGATCACATCAAAAGAGGTGTTGGCTCATTTCAACCCAGCACTACCAATTTGTTTGGCATGTGATGCATCACCCTATGGTATTGGAGCGGTGCTGTCGCACAAATTCCCAGACGGGTTGGAGAGGCCAGTAGCCTTTGCGTCTCGGTCACGAACCTCAGCCGAGCGCAACTACGCCCAGATTGACAGGGAGGCCCTCAGCCTAGTATGGGGAGTAAAAAAATTCAACCACTATCTGCATGGGCAGAAGTTCATCTTGCTGACTGACCACCAACCACTTGTTTCCATCTTTAATCCTAAGAAGGGCGTTCCAGTGATGATTGCACAGCGGTTACAAAGACGATCCCTGTTTCTAGGGGCGAATCAATATGAGATAGAATATAAAGGCGCAAAACAGCATGGGAACGCTGATGGGCTATCGCGCCTGCCACTGGCTACTGTGGAGGAAGCACCAGCAGTGGACCCTATCGAGATATTTTATTCGTCAATAATTGAACGATTGCCAGTAACGAATGCGGATATAGAGAAGGAGACCCGCAATGATCCGACGCTGTCTCGGGTATATGATTTGACGGTGAGGGGATGGCCAACACATGGCGACTCACTGTTGCCAGCATTCTCATCCAGAAGGGAACAGCTGTCAGTATGCCAGGGGTCACACAACACCAGGTTATAGTCCAACAGCTTTATTTGAAATCACAAGTTTTCGGAGCGCTGCTCCTTCTTCAGGTGAAGTGGAGAAATGCATAAAGACACAGCTTATATAGTCAGAGAATCATGTCAGATGTTTACAGGTAACCTTTCCAACTGCCATTTATCACACCTCGGCAGAGAGATAATCACAGCAGTCAAAGGTGTGAATGGTGTCCAAACAGGTCAGTCAGGGAAACATTACATCAAAGAACAATGAGGTGGGGTCACAAGGGGTCAAATATTGCAGATGCTGGGGTCTGTATGAAAAACAAAAAAACAGACAAAAAACATTTTTTTTGGCTGGAAATCACAGCAGGTCCGGCCGCATCTGTGTAGAGAGAACAAGCCAATGTCGACTCGAGTCTGGATGACCCTGCATCAGGTGGGGTTACATGTAGCGTGACATGAACCCAAGATCTCGGTTGAGGCCGTCCTCATGGGTGCGGAACTTGGCTATCAGTTTCTGCTCGACGATTTTGCGTTGTCGTGTGTCTCGAAGGCCACCTTGGAGAATGCTTACCCGAAGATCGGAGGCTGAATGTCCTTGACTGCTGAAGTGTTCCCCGACTGGGACGGCCTCAACCGAGATCTTGGGTTCATGTCACGCTACATGTAACCCCACCTGATG